>NW_026692831.1:0-171046 GCF_021218885.2 Marmota monax | reverse complement strand
AACCCTAAAACTACTTTTAACCTTAATTCTGGACCGGATATTAGCCCTAAACATCATCCTAGCCCTAACCCTAAAACAAATGCTAGCCCTCATCTTAGCCCTAAACCTAGCTTTAATCATAACCCTAACCCTAATTCTAATGCTCACCTTACCTCTAAACCTAGCTATAAAGCCATCCTTTACCCTAAACGTTACCCTAACTCTAACCTAAAACCTAGGCTTAAACTAAACACTAAATCTAGCCCTAATCCTAGCCCTAATTTAGCCCTATCTCTAACCCTAACCCTAACCCTAGCCCTAAGACTAACTCTAACTCTACCCTAGCCCTAGCCCTAGATCTAATCCTAATTCTAAATCTAACTCTAACTCTAATCCTAAGTGTATAACTAACATTAACCCTAACCCTAAGGATAATAGTACAACTAGCCCTAACCCTAACCATAGCAGTAAACCAAAACCGAGCAATAGCCTAAACCTTACTTAAACCGAACCCAAACAGTACACCTAGAGCAAACCCTAGCCCTAATTCAAGTCCTAAACCAAACCTTAAAACTAACCCTGACATTGACTCATATACTAACACTCACCCTAGATCTAAACACAGCCCTCAACTTAAACAAAACCCTAAAAGTAATCCTAGCCCTAATTCAAGTCTTAACCCTATCCCTAAAACTAATCTGACCCTGACTCCTATCCTAACACTAACCCTAGCTGTAAATATCAACTAACTTTAAACCTAACCATAACACTAAACATACCCCTAATCCTAACCCTAAAACTAACCCTAATTGTAACACTAGTTTTTACATTAGCCGTTGCCCTAACCCTAGCCTTACCTAATCTTAACACTACACCTTGCCCTAAACCTAACCCTAAAAATAGCCCTAAACATAAGGCCAGTTCTTACTTCAGCCATAGCCCTAACCCTAACACAAAACCTAACCCTAATCTAAGCCCTAACCCTAGCTTTAACCCTAACCCTGGCCCTAACTCTAACCCTATCCCTAGTCCTAAACCTAGCTCTAACCCTGTCCCTTACACTATGTCCAACCCTCACACTATTGCTACTCTAGTCCTAACCCTAATCCTATGCCTACTCCAAACCCTAAGTCTATTACTAGTCCTAACCCTAGCCCTCATTCTAGCTATAAACTTAACCCAAAACCTGACCCTAATCCTGACCGTTATGCTGACCCTAACACAAAACCTAGGTTTAAACCTAACCCTAACCTTTATCCGAAACCTAACACTAGCCCTACAGGTAACCCTATACCTAAAACTAACACTAACACTAGCTCTAGACCTAAACCTAATCCTAAATATAGCCATAACCCTAGCCCTACCCCAACAATAACCTTTAACTCAATCCAATACCCTATCCCTAGACGTAACCCAAGTCCTCATTCTGGACCTAAACCTCAACCTAACCCCAACCCGAACACTGACAATTACCCTAACACAAACCCTAGCTCTAAACCGTATTCTAACCCAAAAACTAATCCTAACACTAGATGAAACCTAAATCTAGCCATAACCATAACCCTAGCTCTTACATTACCCACACACCTAACACTAGCCCTAAACCTCACACAAAACCTAGCCCTAATCCTAGTCCTAAACCTAATTCTAAGCATAACCCTAACCCTAAACCTAGCCCTAACCCCAAACCTAACTTTCGCCCTAGCCCTAACCCAAACTCAAACTCTAAACCTTACCCTAAACTTAACCCTAGACCAAACCCTAAACCTTACCCTAACCCTAGCCCTAATCCTAACCATAACCATATTCAAAACCCTAGCTCTATCTCTACTCATTACCCTAACTATAACCCTAAACCTAATGCTAACCATAGCCCTAACCCTAAACTAACCCTACCCTAGACCTTACTGTAACCTTAGCCCTTGCCCTAGCCCTAACGATAGTCAATCCCTAACTCTTACCCTTAACCTAACACTAACACGAACCCAAGGCCTAAATCTAACCCTAACCTTAGCCCTAATCCTAAACTTAACCCTATCCATAACCCTAGCTCCAACCCTACCCATTACACTAATCCTAAATCTAACCTAATGATAGCCTGAGACCTAAACCTAAACCTACCCTAACCCTAAACATAAACCTAACCCTAAAACACACCATAAAGCTAACCCTAACCCTAACACTAAACTTAGCTCAAACCCTAATCCTTAACGTAAATCTAATCCTAACTCTAACCATAAACCTAACCCTAACTCTAACCTGACATCTAACCCTATCAATTACCCTAACCCTAATGATAACCCTAACCCTAACACTAACACTAACACTAACCCTAACATTAACCATAACTGTAACCCTAGACCAAACTCTAAATAAAACTTAGCCCTAGCACTAACCGAAGTTCAAACCCTAAACCGTACACTAAACCTAATCCTAACCCTAACCCTTGCCCTAACCCTGACCCTAACCCTAACTCTAGCCCTAATCCTAAACATAACCCTAGCCCTAAACCTAAGTCTAACCCTATAAATTACCCTAATGATAACCATAATCCTAATGCTAACCCTAGGTCTAACCCTAAACCTATCACAAACCCTAACCATATCCATTACCCTAAACCTAACCTGAACCCTAAATCTAACCCTATCCATTACCCTAACCCTAAATATAACCTTAATTCTAATTCGAGCCTAAACCTAAAACTTAACCTAACCCAAAACCTGTCTCTGACCCTAATAATACCCCTAGCTCTAAACCTGACCCTTTCCCTGAAATTAACCCTTAAATTTCACCTAGCCATAAACCTAACCCTATAACTATCCCTAACTGTAAACCTAGACTTGACATCAGCCCTAGCCCTAATTATTGCCCTAAACCTAACACAAACCCTAGCCCTATTCCTAGCCTTAAACCGAGCCTTAATCCTAATCTGAACCCTAACCCTCGCCCTAAACCTAATGCTAATCGTAAAACTAGCCCTAATTTTAACCATAGCACTAAAACAAAACTGAGCAACAGGCCTAACACTAAACCTTAACTTAAACCAAACCCTAGCACTACACCTAGACCAAACCCTAGCCCTAATTTGAGTCCTAACCATAACCTTAAAAATAACCCTGACCCATATCTTAAGATTCACTCTAACTCTAAACACTTCCCTAAACTTAAATCACACCCTAACAGTAATCCTAGACCTAATTTGAGTCCTAACTCTAACCCTAAAACTAAACCTGACCTGACTCATATCCTAACACTAACCCTAGCTATAAATATCACCGTAACCATAAACCTAACCCTAACACTTGACCTACCCCTTAGCCTAACCCTAAAACTATCCCTTAATGTAAACCTAGTTCTTATACTAGCATTTTTCTAACCCTAGCCTTAACCCTAACAAAAATTGGCCCTAAACCTGGCTTTAACCCTAACCCTAACCTTAACCCTAAACATAGCTCTAACCCTATTCCTTACTCTAAACAAAACCCTATCTTTAATGGTAACTCCTAATCCTTAGGCTAAACAAATCCTAACCCTATTAATAGTCCTAACCCTAGATCTCACTATAGCCCTTACTCTATCCCAAACCCTAACCCTAACCCTGACCCTTATGCTGACCATAACACAAACCCTCAGTCTAAACTTGACCCTTAATCCTAAACCCCACACTGCCCTACTGGTAAACTTATACCTAAACCTAACCTTACCATTAGCCCTAGACCTAAACCTAATCCTTAATCTAGCCTTAACTCTAGCTCTAGGCCTAAATAAAAACCTAGCCCTAGCCCTAACAATAACCCTTAACCTAACCAAATCAATAACCCTACCCCTAGACCTAAACCTAGTCCTAATTCTGGCTTTAACCCATACTTTAACTATAACCTGAACACTGACCCTGCCTTTAACACTAAACCTACCTCTAAACCTGACCCTAATCAAAACCTAAACCTAATCTAGACCCAACCATAATGCTAACACTAAAACCATCCCTAATCATAACCCTAGCTCTTTAATTACCCATAGCCCTAACCTTAGGCCTAAACCTAACACTAAACATAGAGCTAATCCGAGGCCTAAACCTAGCTCTAAGCATAACAATAACCCTATCCCCAGCCCTAACCTAACCCTAGCCCTTGCCTTACTCCTAAACCTAGCTCAAAGCTTAACCCTTACCCTAAACATAAACATAGACGTATCCCTAACTCTAACCCTAACCCTATCCCTAATCCTAAACTTACACTTAGCCCTAAACCTAGCTCAAAACCTACCCATTACCCTAACCCTAAACCTAATATTATTGATAATCCTAGCCCAAACCCTAACTCTAAACTTAACCCTAACTGGAAAACTGACCCTAGACATAACACTAAATCTAACACTCCGCATAGCCCTAACCCTAGCTGAAATCCCAAACCTAACCATAAACCTAAACATAACCATAGCCCTAATCCTAACCCTAATCCAAAATCTAACCATAACCCTATGTCTAACCCTATCCATTACCCTAACCCTAAACCCCTTAATGATAACCTTAGCCCTAACCCTAAACATAACACTAACCATACCATAATCCTATCATAGACATAACCCTAAATCTAACCCTCACACTAGCCCTAACCTAGCTCAAAACCTAACTCTTACACTAAACATAACCATAAACCTAAACCTAGTTCTAAACATAAACCTAACCATAACTCAAGACCTATTCCTCACCATAACCCTAGTTCTAACCTAAGCTCTAATCCTATCCATGACCCTAATGATAAGCCATACCTAATGCTAACCTAAGCCTAAATATAACCTTATTGATAATGCTAACTCTATCAATTACCCTAAACATAACCTGAATCCTAAACCAAACCCTATCATTACCCTAACCCTAACCCTAATGCTAATTCGAGCCCTAAACCTAAATCCTAACCTAAACCAAACCCTACCCTTGACCCTAACCCTAAAAATTTCACTAGCTCAAAACCTGAACCTTACCCTAAACCTAACCCTTACACTAGATGTAGCATAAACTTAACCCTAAAACTATCTTTAACCATAATCCTAGACCTGATATTAGCTCTTGTCATAATCCTAGCCCTAAACCTAAAACAAACAAGGGCCTCATCCTAGCCCTAAACCTAGCCTTAATCATAACCCTAACCTTAACCCTAGCCCTAACCCTACTTTAATCTTCACCCTATGTCTAATCCTAGCTATAACACCATCCCTTATCCTAAACATAACCCTAACCATAACCCTATCACTAGGCCTAAGATGAACACTAACCCTAGCCATAATCCTAGACCTAATTTAATCCTATCCCAAACCATAACCCTAATCCTAGCCCTCAGAAAAATTCTAACTCTCATGCTAGTACTATCATAGTTCTAACCATATCCCTTACTATGACTAACCCTAGTCCTAACCCTTGCCCTATCATTAGTCCTAGGCTAACCCTAGATCTAAACCTAACTCTAAAAGTAACCCTAACCATAAGCCTAAGCCTAACACTAGCCATAACCCTAATACTAATAAAAAAACTAGCCCTAACCCTAACTCTAGGACTAAAACAAAACCGAGCAATAGACCTAACGCTAAACCTTAACATAAACCAAACCCTAAACTACACCTAGAACTAATCCTAGCCCTAATTTGAGTCCTAATCCTAATCTTAAAACTAACCCTGACCCTGATTCATATCCTCTCACCCTAGTTCTAAACACCACTCTAACCATAAACCAAACCCTAACAGTAAACCTAGCCCTAATTTGTGTCCTAAACCTAACCCTAAAACTAACCCTGACCCTGACTCCTATCCTAACCATAACCCTATTTCTAAATTCATCCTAACCTTAAAACTAACCCTAAAATTAGAACTACCCTTAAGCCTAACCCTAAAGCTAACGCTAATTGTAACCCTAGTTCTTACATTACCTGTTGCCCTAACCCTAGACCTAATGCTAACACAAAAACTAGACCTAATCCTAGCCCTAAACCTAGATTTAACCCTAATCCTAACCCTAACCATACCCCTAACATTAGCTCTAACTCTATCCAGAAACCTAAGCAAAACCCAAACCCTAATGGTAACCCTAGACCTATCCCTAATCCTTAAGCTAATCAAAACCCTAACCCTATTCAAAGTCCTTACCTACCCCTCATTCTAGCTATAACACTAACCCAAACCCTACCCCTAACTCTGACCCTAATTCTGATCATAACACTAACCCTAAATCTAAACCTGACCCTAACCCTAGACCAAAACCTAACACTATCCCTACCAGTAATCTTATACCTAAACCTGACCCTACCACTAGCCCTAGACCTAAACCGAATCCTAAATCTAGCCTTAGCTCTCACCATAGACATAAACAAAAACCTAGCCTTAGTTCTAACAATAATAACCCTTAACCTAATGCAAAGACTAAACCTACCCCTAGACATAAACCTAGTCCTAATTCTGGCTTTAACCTTAACTCTAACTCTAACCTGAACATTGACCCTGCATTTAACACTAAGCTATCTCTAAACCTGACTCTATCCAAAAAACTAAACCTAACACTAGACCTAGCCATAACCCTAAACCTACAACTAGCCCTAATCATAATCCTAGCTCTTACATTACCCATAGCCCTAACCCTACACCTTAAACTTACACAAAACCTAGAGGGAACCCTAGGCCTAAACCTAGCCCTAAGCATAACCCTAACCCTAACCCTAGCCCTAACCCTTACCTTAACCCTAGCCTTAGTCCTAAACCTTACTCAAAGCCTAAATCTTTCCCTAAATATAAACTTAGACCTATCCCTAAATCTAACCCTAATCCTAGCCCTAGCACTAAACTTAACTCTATCCCTAAACCTAGCTCTAAACCTACCAATTACCCTAACCCTAACCCTAACCCTATTGATAACTTTAGCCATAACCCGAACCCTAACTGTAACCAGAAAACTAATCTTAGACCTAACCATAAACCTAACACTAGCCATAGCCCTAACCCTAGCTCAAACCCGAACCCGTACCAGAAACCTAAACCTAACCATGCCTTGACCTTAACCCCAAAATTAAATCAAATCCTAACCTTAAACCTAAACCTACATCTAACCATATCCATTACCCTAATTCTTATCCTAACCCTAATAATAATCCCAGCCCTAACCCTAACCCTAACACTAGACCTACCGTAATCCTATGCCTAGACATAAAACTGAACATAACCCTCCACCTAGCTCTAGCCCTAACTCTAGATCAAACCTTAACCCTTACCCCAAACAAACCCTAGCCCAATGCCTAATCCTAATCCTAGCTCTAATCCTAACCATAAGCATAGCCCAAACCCTAGCTCTAACTCTATCCATTACCCTAACCATAACCCTAAACCTAATGCTGACCCTAGCACTAACCCTAACACTAACTCTATCCCTAGCCCTGATTCTAACCTGAACCCTCAACATAGACCTAGCACTTACTCAATCCCTGACACATACCCTTATTCTAACTGTAAAAAAATTCTAAGCCTAACATTAACACTAACCCTAGCCCTAATTCTAAACTTAACCCTAGCCTTAATCCTAGCTCTAACCCCACCCATTACCCTTACCCTAACCATAAACCTCATGATAACCCTAGCCCTAACCCTAAACCTACTCTAACCCTAACCATAAACCTAACACTAGACCTAACCATAAAACTAACCCTTGCCATAGTCCTAACCTAGCTCAGACCCTTACATTTACACTAAACCTAACACTAACCCAAGTCCTAAACATAAAGCTAATCCTAACCCTAACCTGACATCTAACCCTGTCCATTACCTTAACCCTAATGATAACCCTAGCCCTAACCCTAATACTAACCCTAACCCTAGACCTAACCCTAAACCTAATCCTAGCCTTAGCACTAACCCTAGCTCAAACCCTAACCCATACCCTAAACCTAACCCTAGCCTTGACCCTAAACCTAACCTTAACTTTAGCCCTAATCCTAAACATAACCCTATCCCTAACACTAACTGTAACCCTATCCATTACTCTAATGATAACCATAAACCTAATGCTAACCCTGGGCCTAAACCTAACCCTATCCATTACCCTAAACCTAACCTGAAGCCTAAACCTAACCCTATCCATTACCCCAATTCTAACTCTAACTCTAATGCTAATTTGAGCCCTCATCCTAACCCTTAACCTAATACAAACCCAATACCTGACACTATTATATTACCCCTAACTCTAAACCTGAACCTCACCCTAAACCAAACTCTGACACTAGACCTAGCCATAAATCTTACCCTAAGACTATTTTAACCATAAGCCTAGACTGATATTAGCCCTAGCCCTAATTTTTGCCATAACCCTAACACAAACACTAGCCCTCATCCTAGCCCTAAACCTAATTTTATCCCTTGCCCTAGTTCTGAACCTAGCTATAACCCCATCACTTCCCCTAAATCTAACCCTAACCCTAACCCTAGACTTAAACCTTACACTAATCACAGACCTGATCCTACCCCTAATTTATCCCTAACCTTAAACCTTAACCTAAACAAATCCTAACCTTGACCATGACCCTAATAATACCCTACCTCTAAAACTGACCCTGTCGCTCAACCTAACCTTTATGCTATACCTAGCCATAAACCTAACCCTGAAACTATCCCTAACCATAATAACTCTAATCCTAATATTAGCCCTATCCCTAATGCTAGCCATAACTCTAACAAAAACCATAGCCCTAATATTGTCCCTAAACATAGCCTTAATCCTAACTCTAACCCTAGCACTAGCCATAACCCTAAATTTAACTGGTGTCCTAGCCCTAAACCTAAATATAACATCATATCATACTCTCATCCTAATCCTAATTCTAGCCCCAAACCAAGGCCTAGCTCTAATACTAATCCTAGATCTAATCCTAGCCCTAATTTATCCCTAACCCTAAACCTAACCATATCCTTAGCCCTAAGACTAACTCTAACTCTCGCCCTATCCCTATCCCTAGTTCTTAACCTATCCCTTACCTTAATCCAAAGCATAGCCCTAACCCTAGCCCAAATAGAGACCTAAACAAAGCCCTAGCCCTAAACCTAGATCTAACCCTAACTCTAAATCTAACCCTAAACCTAAACCTCACCAAACACAGGTCCTTACCCTAATGGTAATTTAAAAACTAGGTAACCTTAACCATAGCCCTCAAACTAAAGTGAGCTATAGCCCTAATCTTAAACCATAACCTAAACCAAATCCTAACGATAAACCTAGTCCTAACCCTAGCCCTATTTCGAGTCCTAACCCTAACCCTACAGTTAATACTTACTGTGACTCTGACAATAAAACTAACCCTAGTTCTAAACATCACCCTAACTCTAAACCTAACCTGAACACTAGACCTAGCCCTAAATCTAACTCTAAAAGTAGCCCTAATTGTAATGCCAGTTCTTACAAAAGCCATAGTCCTAATCCTAACAAAAACCTAGCCCTAATATGAACCCTAACCTAGATTTAACCCTAACTCTAACCCTAAACCTAGCCCTAAACATAACCCTAACTCTAGCTCTAAACCTATCACTTACCCTAAGCCAAACCCTCACCGTAATGCTACCCTGGTCCTAACCCTAATCCTTAGCCTACCCCAAACCCTAACTATTACTAGGTTTCACCCTAGGCCCTCAATCTATCTCTAACCTTAACCCAAGCCCTAAGCCTATCCCTGACCCTTATACTGAACCTAACACTAACCCTAGGTCTAAGCCTGACCCAAACCCTAAACCGAACCCTAACACTAGCCCTACCATTAAACTTATACATAAACTCAACCGTAACACTAGCACTAGACCTAAACTTAATCCTAAATACAGCCATAACTCTAGCCCTAGCCCTAACAACAACCATTAATCTAGCACAAAGACTAACCCTATCTCTAGACTTAACCCTAGTTCTAATTCTGGCCCTAACCCTAAACCAAATGCTAACACAAACACTGACCCTTACCCTAACACAAACCCTAGCTCTAAAGTTTATCCTAACCCCAAAACTAACCATAACACTAGACTTATCCATAACCTAACCCTAAAACTAGTCATAAACATAACCCTAGCTCTTAAATTACTCATAGCCCTAACGCTAGCCATAAACCTCAAACAAAACCTAGCACTAAACCTAGCCATAAACCTAGCCCTAAGCATAACCCTAACACTAGCCCTAGCACTACCCCTAACCCTAACGCTTGCCCTAGCCCTAACCCTAGCTCAAACTCTAACCCTTACTCTAAACATAACCCTAGGCCTAACACTAACCCTAACCCTAACCCTAAACATAGACCTAATCCTAACAGTAACCATAGCCCAAATCCCAGCTCAACCTCTATCCATTACCTTAAACATAACCCTGATCCTAATGCTCACCCAATCCCTAACTCTAAACCTAAACCTAACTGTAGCCCTGATTCTAACCCTAACCCTCACCCTAGCCCTAACAGTAGCTCAAACCCTCACACTTACCCTAAAACTAACCCTAACAATAACCCTTGGCCTATCCCTAACCCTAGCCAAAATCCTAACCTTATTGCAAGCCCTAACACTAGCACTAACCCTATTCAATACCCTAAACATAAGCCTAACCCAAATGCTAACCCTTGGCCTAACACTAACCTTATTGCTAACACTAACCCTATACATTACTCTAAACCTAACCTGAATCCTAATCCTAACCCTATCCATTACTCTAGCCATAACCCTAACCCTAACACGAATTTGAGCCCTAACCCTAAATCTTTACCTAACCAAACCCTAAACCAGACTCTGACCCTAATAATACACCTAGCTCTAAACCTGACACTTACCCTAAACCTAACACTTAGAGTAGACCTAGACATAAACCTCACCGTAACACTATCCCTAACCATAACTCTAGAACTTACATTAGCCCTAGCCCTAATTCTAGACCTAACCCTAATTTAAATCCTAGCCCTCATCATAGTCCTAAACTGAGCCTTAATCCTAAACTGAAACCTCACCCTAGTCCTATCCCTAATTTTAACCTTCGATCTAGCTGTTAACCTAGCTCTAACCCCATCCTTTCCCCTAAAACTAACCATAAAACTAACACTAACACTAACCCTAACCCTAGCCCTAACCATAGGCCTAACCCTAACACTAACGCTAATGCTAATCCCAGCCCTAATTTAACGTTACCCTAACAGAACCCCTAAGCCTAGCCCTAAGACTAAATCTAACTCTCACCCTAGCCCTATTTCTATTTCTAACCCTATCCATTACCATAACCTTAACATTAGCCCTAACCTTAGCTCTAACCCTAGCCATAGCCCTAACCCTAGATCTAACCATAACTCTAAATTGAACCATAAACTTAAGCCTAAACCTCACCCTACCACTAGCTGAACACTATCACTAATCCTACAACTCGTTCTAGCCCTAAAACAAAACAGAGTCATTGCGCTAAACCTACACCTTAACCTAAACCAATCCCTATCCCTACAACTAGCCATAACACTAGCTCTAATTTGAATCCTAGGCCTAAAACTAACCCTGACCCAGGCTCTTATCCAAACATTAACCCTGACTCTAAATATCACCCTAAACCTAAAGCTAATGCTAACACTAGACCTAGCCCAAACATTAACCCTAAAACTAACCCTAATTATAACCCTAGTTCTTACAATAGCCATAGCCCTAACCGTAGCCCTAACCCTAACACAAAATAGCCCTAATCTGAGCCATAACACTAGATTAATTCTAACCCTAAACCGAACCCTAGCCTTAACTCTAACCCTAAACCTAGCCCTAAACCTAGCTCTAACCCTATCCCTTAATCTAAGCCAAATTTTGTCCATAATGCTAACCCAAGTCCTAATCCTATTCCATAGCCTAAACCAATCCCTAACCCTAGTACTAGCCCTAAAAAGCCCTCATTGTAGCTCTAACTCTTACCCAAAACCTAACACTAACTTTCACTCTTATTCTGACCCTAACACTAATTGTAGATCTAAACCTTACCCTTGACCTAAACTGAACCCTGAAACTAGACCTACCAGTAACCTTTTACCTAAACCTAAGTCTATAACTAGCCCTAGACCTAAACCTAAGTTTTAAATCTAGCTCTAGACTTAAACAAAAACTTAGTCCTAGCCCTAACAATAACCCTTAACCTAAACAAAACACTAACACTACCCCTAAATCTAAACCTAGTCTTAATTCTGGATTTCACCCTAACCCTAACTCTAACCTGAACACTGACCCTAACATTAACACTAAACCTAGCTCTAAACCTGTCCCTAAACCAAAAACTAAACCTAACACTAGAGCTAGCCATAACCCTAACCCTAAAACTACCCTAATTAGAACCCTAGATCTTACATTACCTATAGCACTAACCCTAGGCCTAAACATAACACAAAATCTAGCCCTAATCTGAAGCCTAAACCTACCCTAAGCAAAACGTTAACCCTAACCCTAGTCTTAACCCTCACCCTAACCCTCACCTTAGTCCTAACACTAGTTCAAATCCTAACCTTTATCCTAAACATAACCCTAGCCCTGTCCCTAAACCTAACCCTAATCCTAACATTAACCCTAGCCCTAACCCTACCCATTACCCTAACCCTAACCATAACCATAACACTAATTTGAGCCCTAACACTAAATCTTAACCTAACCAAACCCAAAACCAGACCCTGATCCTAATGATAACCCTAGCCCTACCTTAATCAAAACCCTAAACCAAACCATAAACCTAACCCTAGAACTAACCTTAAACCTAACCATTGCTGTAGCCCTAACCCTAACTCAAATCCTAACCCTTACCCTAAACTCAGTAGTAAATCTAGCCCTAAAACTAAAATTAACCCTAAAACTAACCTTACATCTAATCAAATCTATTACCCTAAACATAACCCTAACCCTAATCAAAACTCTAGCCCTAACCCTAAACCTAACTCTGACCATAACCATAACAATAACCCTAGAAAAACACTAAACCTAACCCTCATTCTAGGACTAACCTTAGCTCAAAACCTAACCTTTACCCTGAACCTAACCCTAATTCTACCCTAAGCTAGGATATCTAGTCATAATCCAAAACCTAACCCTAACTATAGCCCTAATACAAATACTAACCATACCCCTAGACCTAAACCTCATCTTAATTCTGGCTGTAACCCTAACTCTAACTCTAACCCAAACACTAAGGCAGGGTCTTTAACAATAAATCTATCTCTAAACTTGAGCCTAACCAAATATCTAAACCTAACACTACACCTAGCCATAATGCTAACTCTAAAAGTAGCCATAATCAATACCCTAGCTCTTATGTTACCCACAGCCCTAACCCTAGGCCTAAACCTAACACAAAACCTAGAGGTAATTCTAGGCCTAAACCTAGCCCTAAGCGTAATTCTAACCCTAACCCTACCCTTAATCCTAACCTAACCTTCGATTAGACTTAACCCTAGCTAAAAGCCTAACCTTTACACTAAACATAAACCTATGCCTATCCCTAAATCTAACCCTAACCCTAGTCCTAATCCTAATCTTAACTCTATCCCTAAATCTAGCTCTAAATCTACCCAATACCCTAACCCTAACTCTAACTCTATTGATAACCCTAGGCCTTAACCTAACCCTAAACCTAACCAGAAAACTAACCATAGACCCAACCCTAAACCTCACACTCGCCATAGAGCTAACCCTAGCTCAAACCCTAACCCTTACCATGAACCTAAACATAACCATATTCCTAAATGTAAGCCTAAATCTCAATCTAACACTAACTGTAACCCTATACCTATATCTAACCATATCCATTAATCTAAAATTAACCCTACCCCTAATGATGACACTACTCCCAATCCTCACGCTAACCCTAACCATACAGTAATCTTATCCCTTGACCTAATTCTAAACCTAACCCTCACCCTAGCCCTAACCCTACATCAAAACCTAAACCTTATGCTAAACATAACCATAAATTTAACCCTAGTTCTAACCCTAACCCAAACCCTAACTCAAGACCTATTCCTAACCATAACCCTAGCCCTAACCTTAGCTCTAACATTATCCATTATCCTAATCTTTACCCTTACCCTGATGCTAACCCTAGGCCTAACACTAACCTATTGCTAAACCTAACATAAACCCTATCAATTTCCCCAAACCTAACCCTAACCCTAACCCTAACTCAAAACCTATTCCTAACAATAAGCCTAGCCCTAAACATAGATTTAACCCTATCAATTATCATAACAATTACCCTTACCCTAATGCTAACCCTAGTAACCCTAGGCCTAACACTAACTCTATCACTAACCCTAACCCTATCAATTACCCTAAACCTAAACCCTAACCTCAACCAAACTCTAACCCTGATCATGACCCTAATAATTTCCCTAGCTCTAAACTTGAACCTTACCCTAAACCTAACCCTTACACTAGACCTAGCCAGAAATCTAATCCTAAAACTATCCTCAAATGTAACCCTAGAGCTGACATTAGCCCTAGAACTGATCCTAGCCCTAACCCTAACAAAAACCCAAGTCCTATCCAAGCCCTAAACCTAGCCTTCACCCTAACCCTAACCCTAGCCCTAACCATAATACTAACCGTAACCCTAATCTTAGCCATAATTTTGCCCTATCCCTAACCCTAACCCTAGACCTAACAATAAATCTAAATATCACACTATCCTATCACTAGTTCTAACCCTATCCCTTACCATAACAGTAACCTTAGCCCTAAACCTAGTTTTAACCCTTGCCCTATCCATAGCCCTAGCACTAACCTTAGATCAAAATCTAACTCTAAATCTAACCCTAACCTGAAGCCTAAGCCTAACCCTAACACTTGCCCTAACAATAACACTAATCCTAAAACTAGCCATAACCTTAGCCCTAGCGCTAAAACAAAACCAAGCCATAGCTCTAACCCTAACCCTTAAACTAACCAAACCCTAACCATACATCTACCCCTAACTTTAGCCCTAATTCGAGATTTAAGCCAAACCCTAAAATGAACCCTGACCCTGACTGTGACACTAACACTAACCCTAGCTCTAAACATCACCCTAACCCTAACACTAAACGTAGCCCTAATCTTAACCCTACAATTAGCCCTAATTGTATCCCTTGTAATTACATTAGCCATAATCCTAACACTAGCACTAACTTAACCCAAAACCTAGCCCTAATCTGAGCTTTAACCCTAACCCTAACCCTAACCCTAGCCCTAATCATAACCATAACCCTAGCCCTAAACCTAGCTCTAACCCTATCCACTATCATAACCATAACCCTAAACCTAATGCTAACCTTAGGTTTATACCTAATGCTGTCTCTAATTCTATTGTATCCATTTCACTAAATCTAACATGAACCCTAATACTAAGCCTATCATTACCATAACACTAACCCTACCACTAATTCTATCCCTACCTTTAAGCCTTAACATATCCCAAACCCTAACCAAGTCCTTGACATTAATAATAAGCCTAGCCCTAATCCTGACCCTAACCCTAAACCTAACCCTATTGGTAACTCTAGTCATAACCCTAACCCTAACCATAGCCCTAACCAAAAAAAAAAAAAAAACTAACCCTAGACCAAACTGTAAACCTAATACTCACCACAGCCCTAACCGTAGCTCAAACCCTAACATGTACCATAAACCTAAACCTCACCATACCTTAACCTTAACCCTAAAACTAAATCTAACCCTAACCCTAACCATAAACCCAAACCTACATTTAACCATATCCATTATCTTAACCCTTATCCTAACCCTAATGTTAACCCTAGCCCTAACCCTAAACCTACCATAATCCTATTCCTAGACCTAACACTGAACCTAACACACATTCTAGCCCTAGCTGTAACTCTAGCACAAACCCTAAATAAAACCTTGCCCAAACCCTAACCCTAATCCTAGCCCTAATCCTAACCATAACCATAGCCCAAACCGTAGCTCTAAATCTATCCATTATCCTAACCATAACCCTAAACATAATGCTAACCCTAGCCCTAACCCTAACACTACTTCTATCCCTTCTCTGATTCTAACCTAAACCCTCAACCTGGCCCTAAAACTTAATCAATCCCTACCCTTACCCTTAATCTAACAGTAAGAAACCTGTAAACCTAACCCTAACTCTGACCCTAGCCCTATTCCTAAACTTAACCCTAGCCTTAACCCTAACTCTAACCCCACCCATTACCCTAACCCTAACCATAAACATCATGATAACCCTAGTCCTAACCCTAAAATACTCTAACCATAACCATAAGCCTAACCCTAGACCTAACCGTAAACCTAACCCTTGCCGTAGTCCTAACCCTAGCTCAAACCCTAAAAGTTATGCTAAACCTAACACTAACTGTTTTTCTAAAACTAAACCTAACCCTAACCCTAATCCAACATCTAAACCTGTTCATTACCCTAACCCTAACCATAAACATCATGATAACCCTAGCCCTAACCCTAAAATACTCTAACCATAACCATAAGCCTAACCCTAGACCTAACTGTAAACCTAAACCTTGCCGTAGTCCTAACCCTAGCTCAAACCCTAAAAGTTATGCTAAACCTAACACTAACTGTTTTTCTAACCCTAAACCTAACCCTAACCCTAATCCAACATCTAAACCTGTTCATTACCCTAACCCTAATGATAACCCTAGCCCTAACCCTAATACTAACACTAACCCTATACCTAACCCTAAACCTAACCCTATACTTAGCACTAATCCTAGCTCAAACGCTAACCAGTACCCTAAATTTAACCCTAATCCTAGATTTAATGCTAACCCTAACCCTAACTCTACCCTAATCCTAAACATAACCCTAGCCCTAACCATAGCCCCAACCCTATCCATTACCCTAATGATAAAAATAAACCTAATGCTAACCCTAGGCCTAACCCTAGCCCTATTTAGAAACCTAAACCTAACCTGAAGCCTAAAACTAACTCAATCCATTACCATAAAGTTAACTGTAACCCTAACGATAATGTGAGCCATAACCCTAAACCTCAACCTAAACCCAAACCTGACCCTGACCATTATAATACCCCTAGGTCTATACCTGAACCTTACTCTAAACCTAACTCTGACACTAGCCATATCAATAAACCTTACCTGAAAACTATCCCTAACCATAATCCTAGACCTGATCTTAGCCCTAGCCCTAAATCTTGCCATAACCCTAACACAAATGCTAGGCCCCATCCTAACCCTAAACCTAGCCTTGATCCTAACCTGAACCTTAACTCTAGCCCTATGCCTAATTTTATCCCTTGCCCTATTTCTGAACCTAGATATAACCCCATCCCTTCCCCTAAATCTAACCCTAACCCTAACCCTAGACTTAACCGTTACACTAATCCTAGATCTGATCCTAGCCCTAATTTAGCCTTAACCATAACCCTATCACTAGCACTAAGACTAATTCTGTCTCCCTAGCCCTATTCCTAGTTCTAACCTATCTCTCACCATAACCCTAACACTTGCTCTAACGTTAGCCCTAATCCTAGCCCTACTACTAACCCTAGATCGAACTATAAATCTAAATCTAACCCTAATCTAAGTGTAAACCTCCCACTGAAACTGGCCCTAACACTAGCATTAATCCTAAATCTAGCCCTAACCTAGTCCTAGCCCTAATCAAAACTGAGACACAACCCTAACTGTAACCCTTAACCTAAACAAAAACCTAACCCTACACTTATTTCTAACTCTAGCCCTAATTCCAGTCATGCCCTAACCCTAAAACTAACCTTGACACTGATTCTGACCCTAACACTAACTCTAGCTCTCAGATCACCCTAAAAATATACCTAATCTTAAAACTAGCCCTAGCCCTAACCCTAACCCTAAAAGTAGCCATAAACATAACCCTACTTCTTACATTAGTGTTAGCCCTTATCCTAGCGCTAGCCTAACCCAAAATCCAGCCCTAATTTGAGCTCTATGCTTTGTTTTAACCCTAACCCTAACCCTAGCCCTAACCATTACCCTAAACATAACCCTAACACTAAAACTTGCCGTAAAACTAAACCACACCCTAGCCTTAATCCTAACCATAATTATAGCCTTAACCCTAGCTCTAACCATATCCATTCCCTAACCATAACCCTAACCCTAATGCTAACCCTAGGATAGCCCTAACCCCTATCTCTAAACCTAACTTTATCCATTACCCTAAACCTAACCTGAATCCTAAACCTAACCATATCCATTACCCTAACCGTAACCCTAACCCTAATGCTAATTAGAGCCCTAACCCTTAACCTTAACCTAACCCAAAACTTAGCTGTGACTGGGACCCTATATCTAAACCTAACTCTAAATCTAAACCTAACTCTTAATTTAACTGTAAACATAAGCCTAAACTAAACCCTAACACTACCCCTAACCATAACACTAATCCTAAAACTTACCCTATTTCTAGACCTAGACATAAAACAAAACCAAGCCATAACCCTCACCCTAACCCTTAACCCAAACCAAACCCTAACCCTACACCTAGCCCTAATCCTAACTCTAAAATTAACCCTGACCCTGAAGCTGACATTAACACTAATCCTATCTCTAAACATCATCCTAACATAAAATTAACTCTAACACTAGACCTATCCTTAACCCTAATATTAAGACTAGCCTTAATCATAACCCAAGTTAGTACATTAGTAGTTGTTCTAACCCTAGCCTTAACTCTAACACAAATCCTACCCCTAATCCCAGGTTTAACCCTAATCTTAACCCTAACACTAGCCCTAAACCTAACCCTAACTCTAGCTCTAACCTAACCTTTACCCTAAGCCAAACCCTAACATAAATGCTAAACATAGTCCTAACCCTAATCCTTAGCCTAACTTAAACTCTAACTGTATTACTAGTCTTAACCCTAACCCTCATTCTAGCTCTAATCCTAACCTCTCATCTGATCTAACAGTAACCCTTTGTCTAAACCTTACCCTATACCTAAACCAAACCCTAACACTAGACCTACCAGTAATCTTATACCTATACTTAAGCCTCACACTAGACATAGATCCAAAGCTAATCCTAAAAGTAGCTACAACTCTAGCCCTAGACCTAAACAAAAACCTAGCACTACCCCTAACAATAACCCTTAACCTAAACCAAACACTTATCCTATCCCTAGACCTAAACCTAGTCCTAATTCTGGCTCTAACCCTAATCCTAACCCTATCCCAAACACTGACCCTGATTCTAACACTAAACCTAGCTTTAAACCTGACTAACACTAATTTAAACCTAATTCTAACACTAAACCTAGATTTAAACTAGACCTAGACATAACCCTAACCCTACAACTAGTCCTAAACACAACCCTAGCTCTTATATTACCCATAGTACTAACCATAGCCCTAAACCTAACAGAAAACCTAGCCCTAATCCTAGGCCTAAACTTAGCTCTAAGCATAAACCTAAGCCTAACCCTAGCCCTAAACCTCACCTTCGCCTTAGACCTAACCCTAGCTCAAAGCCTAACCCTTACACTAAACATAACCCTAGCCCTACCCTAAACCCTAACCTAACCCTAGCCCTAATCCTAAAATTAACCCTAGCCCAAACATTAGCTCTAACCATATACATTACCCTAACACTAACACTAACCCTAATTAAAACCCCATCTCTAACACTGAACCTAACTCTAGCCATAAATGTAAACCTACACATAAACCTAAACCTAACACTCGCCCTAGCCCTAACCCTATTTCAAACACTAAACCTTAACATAACCTAACCATAAACCTAGCCCTAAACATAACACTTACCCTATCCCTAACATTTACCCTAAACTGAACTTTAGACTTATCCCTAAACCTAACCCTAATCCTAGAATTAATCCAAACCATAACCTAGCCCTAACATTAGCTCTAAAACTATCCATTACACTAAACATAACCCTAACCGTAATGCTTACCCTAACCTGTTCGCTAAATCAAACCCATCCATTACCCTAAACTTTAACTGAAACCTAAACTAAACCCTATCCATTACCCTAACTCTGAACCTAACCCTAACACTAATTTGAGCCCTAAACCTAAAACTTAACATAAACAAAATGCTAACCCTGACCCTAACCCTAATAATAACCCTAGCTCTAAAGCTGACCTTTAATCGAAAACTAACACTTACAATAGACTTAGCCATAACCTAATCCTAAAATTATCCTTAACCATAACCCTAGACCTGATATTAGCCCTAGCCCGAGTCCTAGCCCTAACCCTGTCAAAAAACCTATCCCTCATCCTAGCTTAATCCTAGCCTTAATCCTAGATGAACCATAACCCTAGGCTAAATCCTAATTTTAACCCTCACCGTAGCCCTAAACTTAGCTAAAACCCCACCCATTACCCTAAACATAACCCTAACCCCAATGTTAACCCTAACCCTAGCCCAAACCAAGGCCTATCTCTAACACTAACCCTACACCTAAACCTAGCTATAACCCCAACCATTCCCTTAAACTTAACGCTAATCCCAATGCTAACCCTAATTCTAGTCCAAACCCTAGGCCTAATGCTAAGACTAACCCTACCTCTAATCCTAGCACTAATTTAGCCGTAAACCTAATCCTAACCCTAAACCTCTAACTCTAATTCTCACCCTAGCCATATCACTAGTTCTAACCATAATACTTACATAACCTTACCGTAGCCATAACTCTAGCCCTAGCCCTAACCCTAGATCTAACCCTAACTCTAAATCTAACCCTAACCCTAAGCCTAAACCTCACCCTAACACTAGCTCTAACCCTGATGCTAAACCAAAATCTAGCCCTAACCCTAGCACAAGCCCTAAAACAAAACTGAGCCATAGCCCTAACCCTAACCCTTAACCTAAACCAAAGCCTAACCCTACACCTAGCTATAATTTTAGCCTTAATTTGAATCCTAAACATAACCCTAAAACTAACCCTTACCCTCACACTGACCCTAACAATAATCCTTTCTCTAAACATCACCCTAGCCATAAACCTAACAATAACACTAGTCCTAGCCCTAACCCTAACCCTAAAACTAGCAAAATCGTAACACTAGTTCATACATTAACCATAGCCCTAACCATAGCCCTATCAATTATTCTAAACATAACCCTAATTCTAATGTTAACTCTAGGCCTTATTCTAACCGTATCCCTAACCATAAACCTATCCATTATGTTAACCAAACCTGAACCCTAAACTTAACCCTCTCATTAGCCTAATTCAAATCCTAATGCTAATTCCAACCCAAATCTAAACCCTAACCTAAACAAAACCCTAAACCTGACACTCACCCTAATAATACCCCTAGCTCTAAATTTGACCCTTACCATAAACCTAACTCTTTTACTAAACATAGCCATAAACCTAAGACTAAAACTCTCCCTAACCATAACCCTAGAACGGACATTCACCGTAACACGAATTCTAGCTCTATCCCTAACACCATAGCCCTCATTCTAGCCCTCAGCCTAGCCTGAATCATAACTCTAACGAAACCCTAGCCCTAACCCTAATTCTAACCTTTGCTCTAGCCCTAAACCTAGCTCTAACCCCATCGCTTACACTAAGCCTAACTCTAAGCCTAAAACTAACTCAAGGCCTAAACATAACCATAAACCTACCCCTATTCCTAGCCCTAAATAAGCCCTATACCTAACCCAAACCCTAAGCCTAGCCCTAAGACTAATTTTCACTTTTGCCCTAGCCCTATCCCTAGCTCTAACCCTATGCCTTACATTAACCCTAATCCTAGCCATAAACCTAGATCTAACATTAGCCCTATCCTTAGCCCTAGACCTAACCCTAGATCTAATCCTAACTCTAAATCTAACTCTAACACTCAGTCTAAAACTAACGCTACACAAGCCCTAAACCTAACAATAATCCTAAAACTAGCCCTAACCATAGTCCTAGCTTTAAAAGAAAACCAAGCCATAGCCCTAACTTTAAAACTTAACCTAGGGAATGGCCCGAGAAGATGGCCGCTGCGCACGGGGGTTGCTGAAGTGCTGAGTGTGGTGCTCAGAGCAGCGGCTTTAATCGAGGTTTTGCACAGTGTGTAAGAGCTCCTTTCACCGTTAATCTGTAGCGGACCACTTTGCCAAGCAGCAGGAAGAACAAAGAGATCGAAAAAGAGACACTTGGCTCCCAGATGCTTTGCCGCCCAGAGCCGCGGGCGCTTTGCTCCCATCTGCTTCCTCTTTCGCTTCGCTCCAGGCAGAAAAGGTGAATGTGTAATCAGCAGTGGATTGTAAGTACCCTAGGCAAAGAAAGCTCAGTGCGCCCAGCCTTTTTTTTTTTTTGAATATTTTTTATACAGGGAGAGTTTGTGGATTGGGATCGTTGGCTGGGCTGCGGTTTCTGTGCCGAAAATCCACTCTGTGGGAGCTTCCATTTGCTTTCTACAGGCTGTCTTGATGGCTATGGCTACATTGTCAGGCAGCAGCATCTAGAGGTTGGAGCTGGGCTGCGTGCAGAGCCCTGTCCTCCAAAGGCTGGACCGCAGCCTTGAGCACCTGGGTCGCCTGTTCGCCGCTGCACCCTCGGGCAGAGCCTGCTCTGGATTAGTTCTGCATGCCCCTGCGAGGGGACCCGTGCTTCAGAGGAGGGAGCCAGAGAGCTGCGGCGGCAGCTGCTTGGGCCCAGGGGGCTGGGCACTGGTCGGCGGCGCAGCTATGGTCGTGGACAAGCGTGGCGCCCCTGGGCCTGGCCCTGGGGAAGAGGCGATGGCGGCAGGGTTTAATTTCTAGAAATCTGGACTGGAAACAGAAGCAGCAGTTTGTATAATCCCAAGAACTTGCTTATGCCAGGAAGCTGTAAGGGCAACATCATGTCAGCGGGCAGGGAGAGATCAAGTCTCTGACCTCTTCAACTGTGCGGGCATAGGGAGCTGTAAATTGTATAAATGCTGTTTTCTCAGGATCACTAGGCAATGCTGAGCTGACGTGGATCCGGGGTGTACAGTCTGGGCCCCTCAGAACACACACACCGAGCCCGGATCGGCTGCATTCAAGCTCCGGTTCGCCTGCTTCTCATGACTCAGCACTAACAATCCCGCTGAAATAACTGGTTGGCCCTTAGGAACTTTCAGAGGTAAAAACCAACAGAGCCTTCATAGGCAGTGGCCACAGGATTGAAACGGGGATTGGGAGAGACAGTCAGGACCCACCCATTGCATTGGTCACCCGACAAAGGGAACGAATGGTCACCATTTACATGTGATACCACCTTGGTAGAGAACTGACTTCATGGGCGGGGGAGATAACTGCATTGAAACCAGCGCAACAGGGCTCCCAGGAGCAGCAGACATGGCGTGTAGCCAGTATTGTGGTGAGCGTCACAGGTGAGCACGGCCTGGCTTGAGGAAACACAAGAGAAGGCCCTAGGCACTCAGGATTGGAGACCCGCCCAGTCTGTGAAGAAGAGCTGCTACACAGTGATTGGTTCCCACTTAGTGAGAGGAGAAGCTTGACCCAGTGGGCACAGCTCCACCTACTGGAAGAGAAATTAATTGAACTCTATGACTGCATTTATTATTATTATTATTATCATTTTTTTTCTTTTTCTTTCTTTTTTTTCTTTTTTCTTTTTTTTTCTTTCATTTTCAATTTTTTGTTGTTCTTTAACTTTTTTAATGTTTCTAATTTTTTTAATTTTTTTAATTTTGTATTATTATAATTTTTTTAATATTAATTTTCATTATTCTTATTATCATTATTATTTTTGTAAAAATATTATTTTTCTTTTCTTTCTTTCTTTATTTTCTAACTTTTTTGTGTATGTTTTGTTTTTGTTTCTTTTGTCTTTTCATTTCTTTTCAATTTTCTTATTCCCCCTTCCTTGAATTCTACCTGCCTACTCGCATTCTCGTTAGTGACTTCTTCCCTTCCCTTCTAATATCTTTCCTCCCAAGCGTCAAATAAATTTATAAGAGTAAACAGCAAATCAGCAGTCAAACAGAACAAGAAGTAACATGAGCAGCATAAAAAAGCAAGGAAGAAAAGGGGTACAAACAATGAAGGACAGCCTAAATATTCAGGAGGACCTAGAGTCAGCAGAAAAATGGTCATATAAAGAACTCAAGGAATACCTTAGACAGATGGAATGGAACCTTAAAGAGGATACGAGACAGCAAATCCAAACAGTGAAAGAACTCTTTGAAAATGAATTACATAAACAGATAAAAGAAGAAGTTACGCATCTTTATCAGGAGATAGAGGTTATAAAAAAATCAAACAATAATTCTAGAAATGAAGGAAACGATAAACCAAATTAAAAACTCAATTGAGAGTATCACTAACAGAGTGGAGCAAGTAGAAGCCAGAACGTCAGATAATGAAGACAAAATATATCATCTTGAAAAGAGCCTAGCCAACTCCGAAAGGCTGGTTAAAAATCACGAGAGAAACATCCAAGAGATATGGGATAACATAAAAAAAAACAAACCTATGAGTCATCGGGATAGAAGAAGGTACAGAGATTCAAACCAAGGGAATGAGTAGCCTGCTGAATGAAATAATTACAGAAAACTTTCCAGAAATAAAAAAGGAAATGGATATACAAATTGTAGATGCATACAGGACACCGAGCACACAAAATCACAGTAGACCAATGCCAAGACACATTGTTGTGTGTCTTGTTATGTGTCAGAACAAAGAGAAAATATTAAAAGCTACAAGAGAAAGGAGGCAGATTACATTCAGGGGTAAACCAATAAGGTTAACAACGGATTTTTCATCACAGACGCTGAAAGCGAGAAGATCCTGGAACAACGTATTTCAAACATTGAAAGACAATGGATGCCAACCAAGAATTCTGTATCCAGCAAAATTAAGCTTCAGGTATGACAATGAAATAAAAATCTTTCATGATAAACAAAAGCTAAAAGAATTTGCAGCCAGAAAACCAGCATTGCAAAGCATCTTGAGCAAAACACTACACGAGGAAGAAATGAAAAACAATAACCAAAACCATCAGTGGGAAGTGCCTCTATAAAAACAGAGGGCAGGGGGAAACCTAACCATGGAGAAACAAACTAAATTAAATAAAAAAGAAGATAAATAATCAAACATGGCTGGAAGTACAAACCATATATCAATAGTAACTCTAAACGTTAATGGCTTAAACTCTCCAATAAAGTGACATAGGCTGGTAACATGGATTAAAAAAAACAAATCCAACAATATGCTGCCTCCAGGAGACACATCTGATTGCAAAAGACATACACAGGCTGAAGGTGAAAGGTTGGGAAAAAATACCACGAACACGGTCCTCGTAAGCAAGCAGGGGTGGCCATCCTCATATTGAATAAGATCGACTTCAAGACTAAGTTAATCAAAAGGGATAAGGAAGGACATTATATACTGTTAAAAGGAACCATTCACCAACAAGACATAACAATTATCAATATTTATGCACCAAATAATGGTGCTGTGACGTTCATAAAAAATTCTCCTCAAGTTCAAGAATCAAATAGACCACAACACAATAATTATGGGTGACTTCAACACACCTCTCTCACCATTTGACAGATCCTCCAAACAAAAGTTGAATAAAGAAACTATAGAACTCAATATCACAATCAACAACCTAGACTTAACTGACATATATAGAATATATCAACCATCATCAAGTGGATATACTTTTTTCTCAGCAGCACATGGATACTTCTCAAAAATAGACCATATATTATGCCATAGGGCAACCCTCAGTAAATATACAGGGGTGGAGATAATCCCATGCATTTTATCTGATCATAATGGAATGAAACTGGAAATCAATGATAAAAGAAGGAAGGAAAAATCCTATATCACATGGAAAATGAACAATATGTTACTGAATGATCAATGGGTTACAGAAGACATAAAGGAGGAAATCCAAAAATTCTTAGAGATAAATGAAAATACAGACACAACATATCGGAATCTATGGGACACAATGAAAGCAGTTTTAAGAGGGAAATTCATCGCCTGGAGGTCATTCCTCAAAAAAAGGAAAAACCAACAAATAAATGAGCTCACACTTCATCTCAAAGCCCTAGAAAAGGAAGAGCAAAACAACAGCAAATGTAGCAGAAGGCAAGAAATATTTAAAATCAGAGCAGAAATCAATGAAATTGAAACAAAAGAAACTATTGAAAAAATTAACAAAACTAAAAGTTGGTTCTTTGAAAAAATAAATAAGATCGACAGACCCTTAGCCATGCTAACGAAGAGAAGAAGAGAGAGAACTCAAATTACTAACATACGGGATGAAAAAGGCAATATCACAACAGACCCTACAGAAATACAGAAGACAATTAGAAATTATTTTGAAAACCTATATTCCAATAAAATAGAAGATAGTGAAGACATTGATAAATTCCTTAAGTCATATGATTTGCCCAGACTGAGTCAGGAGGATACTCACAACTTAAACAGACCAATATCAATAGATGAAATAGAAGAAGCAATCAAAAGACTTCCAACCAAGAAAAGCCCAGGACCGGATGGGTATACAGTGGAGTTTTACAAAATCTTTAATGAAGAATTAATACGAATACTTTTCAAGCTATTTCAGGAAATAGAAAAAGAGGGAGCTCTGCCAAATTCATTCTATGAGGCCAACATCACCCTGCTTCCGAAACCAGACAAATACACCTCAAAGAAAGAAAACTACAGACCAATATCTCTGATGAACCTAGATGCAAAAATCCTCAATAAAATTCTGATACAAAGGCACATCAAAAAAAGTGTGCACCATGATCAAGTAGGATTCATCCCTGGGATGCAAGGATGGTTCAATATACAGAAATCAATAAATGTTATTCACCACTTCAATAGACTTAAAGATAAGAACCATATGATCATCTCAATAGATGCAGAAAATGCATTCGACAAAGTACAGCATCCCTTTATGTTCAAAACATTAGAAAAACTAGGAATAACAGGAACTTACCTCTACATAGTAAAAGCTATCTATGCTAAGCCTCAGGCTAGCATCATTCTCAATGGAGAAAAATTGAAGGCATTCCCTCTAAAATCTGGAACAAGACAGGGATGCCCTCTATCACCACTTCTATTCAATATAGTTCTCGAAACACTGGCCAGAGCAATTAGACAGATGAAAGAAATTAAAGGCATAAAAATAGGAAAGGAAGAACTTAAATTATCATTATTTGCAGATGACATGATTCTATACCTAGAAGACCCAAAATGGTCTACAAAAAAACTACTAGAACTAATAAATGAATTCAGCAAAGTGGCAGGATATAAAATCAACACGCATAAATCAAAGGCATTTCTGAATATCAGCGACAAAACTTCTGAAACGGAAATGAGGAAAAACACTCCATTCACAATATCCTCAAAAAAAAAATAAAATACTTGGGAATCAACGTAACAAAAGAGGTGAAAGACTTATACAATGAAAACTACAGAACCCTAAAAAGAGAAGTAGAAGAAGATATTAGAAGATGGAAAAATATACCCTGTTCATGGATAGGCAGAACTAACATCATCAAAATGGCGATATTACCAAAAGTTCTCTATAGGTTTAATGCAATGCCAATCAAAATCCCAATGGCATTTCTTGTAGAAATAGATAAATCAATCATGAAATTAATATGGAAAAATAAAAGACCCAGAATAGCAAAAGCAATTCTCAGCAGGAAGTGTGAATCAGGTGGTATAGCGATACCGGATTTAAAACTATATTACAGAGCAATAGTAACAAAAACAGCATGGTACTGGTACCAAAACAGGCGGGTGGACCAATGGTACAGAATAGAGGACACAGAGACTAATCCACAAAGCTACAACTATCTTATATTTGATAAAGGAGCTAAAAGCATGCAATGGAGGAAGGATAGCATCTTCAACAAATGGTGTTGGGAAAACTGGAAATCCATATGCAACAAAATGAAACTGAATCCCTTCCTCTCGCCATGCACAAAATTAAACTCAAAGTGGATCAAGGAGCTAGATATCAAATCAGAGACTCTATGTCTGATAGAAGAAAAAGTTGGCTCCGATCTACATATTGTGGGGTCGGGCTCCAAATTCCTTAATAGGACACCCATAGCACAAAAGTTAATAACAAGAATCAACAAATGGGACTTACTTAAACTGAAAAGTTTTTTCTCAGCAAGAGAAACAATAAGAGGTGTAAATAGGGAGCCTACATCATGGGAACAAATTTTTCTCCTCACACTTCAGATAGAGCCCTAATATCCAGAGTATACAAAGAACTCAAAAAATTAAACAATAAGAAAACAAATAACCCAATCAACAAATGGGCCATAGACCTGAACAGACACTTCTCAGAGGAGGACATACAATCAGTCAACCAGTACATGAAAAAATGCTCACCATCACTAGCAGTCAGAGAAATGCAAATCAAAACCACCCTAAGATACCATCTCACTCCAGTAAGATTGGCAGCCATTATGAAGTCAAACAACAACAAGTTCTGGAGAGGATGTGGGGAAAAGGGTACTCTTGTACATTGCTGGTGGGACTGCAAACTGGTGCGGCCAATTTGGAAAGCAGTATGGAGATTCCTGGGAAAGCTGGGAATGGAACCACCATTTGACCCAGCTATTGCCCTTCTCGGACTATTCCCTGAAGATCTTAAAAGAGCGTATTACAGGGATACTGCTACATCGATGTTCATAGCAGCACAATTCACAATCGATAGACTGTGGAACCAACCCAGATGCCCTTCAATAGATGAATGGATAAAAAAATGTGGCATTTATACACAATGGAGTATTATACAGAACTAAAAAATGACAAAATCATGGAATTTGCAGGGAAATGGATGGCACTAGAGCAGATTATGCTTAGTGAATCTAGCCAATCCCTAAAAAACAAATACCAAATGTCTTCTTTGATATAATGAGAGCAACTAAGAACAAAGCAGGGAGGAAGAGCAGGAAGAAAAGATAAACATTAAACAGATACATGAGGTGGGAGGGAAAGGGAGAGAAAAAGGAAATTGCATGGTAATGGAGGGAGATCCTCATTGTTGTACAAAATTACATATAAGAGGTTGTGAGGGGAATGGGAAAATAAACAAGGAGAGAAATGAATTACAGTAGATGGGGTAGAGAGAGAAGATGGGAGGGGAGGGGAGGGGAGATAGTAGAGGATAGGAAAGGTAGCAGAATACAACAGTTACTAATAGTGCTGCTTCACTGTGTGGGAGTATGACAAGTCAGGACGGCTAAAGGATATCTTCTTAGGAATTTCCAGCAATAGTGGGGTGCTCCGGAACCTGGAGGAAGGATTTCCATTGCACGAGGATCGGCTACGGGGACTCAAACGCGAGAGGTTTGTCGCACGGAGGGTAACACTGCTTATTCAGCAAATCGCCCGGCGGCTAGAGTCTGCAGCGCGCGCTGGGAAATGAGGAGATAGCAACGTAGGGATACAGTGCTGCAGTTTCTACCAGCAATGCAAGCACCATACTCAGGGCTGAATTCTGGGTTCGAGACAGGGGAAGGAAGCGGTCCATCTCGGTTCTCCACACTGGTCAGACCACAGAGGAGGCCAGAAGCCACCATGTTGGAAAGCTGATGTCACCATCCCTGTTTGCGACTGACCGCAGCTCATTCAGCCATAGAACAGGTAATTTCAGGCTGCAATTCACCTGCGGCTTGCAGACAGATTGCTAGGGTTCAGTGCCTGGGTGCTTCTTAGAACCTGATCTTATCGGAGCGAACACCGAGCGTGGGGCCGCCGAGTTCCGGCTCCCGGAACCGTCCCGGAACCGCCCTGGCCCAGGGCTGCGGAGCCTGTGGAGGCTGCTTCTTAGACCCTGCTCTTATCAGAGCATAAACCAAGCACTAAGCGGCCGAATTCCGGCTCCCGGAACTGAGCCCGTGGGGACTGCTTCTTGGAGCCTACACTTATAAGAGCTTACACCGAGCACAGAGTGGCCGAGATATGGCTCCCGGAACTTCCCTGGCCCGGGGCTAGGAGCCCGCGGAAACTGCTTCTCGGTCCAGGTCCTGCTGAGGGCCGGTCAGTACTCACCCATTGCTTTGGTTGCCTGGCAAGGGGAATGAAATGCTGCCATTCGCATAGGATACCAACATGGCAGAGATCTGATGTCATCAGAAAGCGGCGGAGGAGAGAACTTCATCAATACCAGCTGCGACATAAACAGTTGGTCTCCTGGTGGGGGGGTGAGGCACAGACACCCGAGTCTCCTCAATTTGTCGTCGAGCCAGAGGGGAGGAGCCGGGCCGCCACCAGCGCCCGGAGCAGGCCCAGCAGCTTGCCAGCATGGTGACCGCGTGACCCCAATTGGAGAGGGGGCGGAGCAGAGTCGCCACCCGCACCCGCAAGGTGGGCAGGCCCACGACCCAGCGGTACATGGGTGTGGTAGGAGGGGCAGGGCAGAGCCGCCATTCGGACTTGCAAGGTAAACAGACCTGTGACAGCCTGGCGGGTCAGGCCCAGTGGCCTGCCAGTGTGGTACACACGTCACCCCAACTGGAGTAGGGGCAGAGCAGATCCTTCTCCCATGCCCGGATCAGGCCCTGCCGGTGTGGTGGTCACGTGACCCCAATTGGAGTGGGGGCGGAGCAGAACCGCCACCCGTGCCCGTAGGGTGAGCAGACCTGTGACCAACCTGCAGATCAGTCCCAGGGGTCCGCAGGCATGGTAGGAGGGGCAGGGCAGATCCGCCGCCCGTGCCTCCAAGGTAGGCAGACATGCAACAGACCGGCGGATCAGGCCCAGGAGCCTGCCGGCATGGTACACACACCACCCCAATTGGAGTAGGGGCAGAGCAGAGCCTCCACCCATGCCCGAAAGGTGGGCAGATCTGCGACCGACCAGCGGGACAGGCCCAGTGGCTTGCCAGTATGACAGACATGTCACCCCATTTGGAGTAAGGGCAGAGTAGAGCCACCGCCCATGCCTGCAGGGTAGGCAAACCTGCAACCGACCGTGGATCAGGCCCGGTGGCCTGCCGGCATGGTACACTCGTCACCCCAATTGGAGTAGGGGCAGAACAGAGCTGCCGCCAGTGCCCAGAACAGGCCCAGTGACCTGCAGGCGTGGTAGCCACGACACCCCAATTGGAATAAGGAGAGAGCAGAGCCGCCGCTCACGCCTGCAGGAAAGATACGCAAGCAGTATGAAAAGACAAAGAAAGAAAGGACCACAAGCAATGCAGTTCAATACAACTTTAGAAGAGGTAACAGCTGCAGCAGATGGAATGTCAGATAAAGAATTCAGGATATACATGTTTCAGATGATCTGGAGTATCAAGGAAGACATTAAACAGCAAAATCAGACAATGAAAGATCACTTTGACAATGAATTATGCAAACAAATCCAGGAAGCCAAGGATCAACTATACAGGGAGATAGAGGTTATAAAAAACAAACAAACAGAAATCCTAGAAATGCAGGAAGCAATAAACCAACTTAAAAACTCAATGGAGAATACTACCAGCAGAGTAGAACACTTAGAAGATAGAACATCAGACAATGAAGACAAAGTATTTCAACTGGAAAAGAACATAGACAGCTCAGCAAGACTGTTAAGAAACCATGAGCAGAACATCCAAGAAATATGGAATAACATTAAGAGACCAAACTTAAGAGTCATTGGGATACAGGAAGGTACAGAGCTCCAAACCAAAGGAATGAGCAGTCTATTCAATGAAATAATATGAGAAAACTTCCCAGACTTGAAGAATGAGACAGAATCCCAAATCCTAGAAGCCTACAGGATGCCGAATTTGCAAAATCATAAGAGATCCACACCTAGACACATTATAATGAAGATGCCCAACATACAGAATAAGGAGAGAATTTTAAAAGCTACAAGAGAAAGGAAGCAGATTACATTTAGGGGTAAGCCAATCAGGATAACAGCTGATCTTTCAACACAGACTCTGAAAGCTAGAAGATCCTGGAATAACATATTTCAAACACTGAAAGAAAATGGGTTCCAACCAAGAATTGTGTATCCAGCGAAATTAAGCTTCAGGATGGAAGATGAAATTAAAACCTTCTATGATAAACAAAAGTTTAAAGAATTCGCAGCTAGAAAACCATCTCTTCAAAACATCCTCGCCAAAGCATTACAGGAAGAGGAAATGGAAAATAACAATGAAAACCAACAGTGGGAGGTAGGACAGTAAAGGGGGGGGGAAATAATCAAAGAGGAAAGCAAACAATGATTAGTAACAGAAATAAACAAATATGGCTGGAAGAACAACCCATATCTCAATAATAACCCTAAATGTTAATGGTTAAACTCACCAATTCAGAGACACAGTCTAGTAGAATGGATCACAAAACAAGACCCAACAATATGCTGCCTACAGGAGACACATTTGATAGGAAAAGACATACATAGGCTGAAGGTGAAAGGTTGGGAAAAATCATATCACTCATGTGGACTTCGGAAACAAGCAGGAGTGTCCATACTCATATCAAATAAAATAGATTTCAAGCCAAAGTTAATCAAAAGGGATAAAGAGGGACACTACATACTGCTTAAGGGAATCATACACCAACAAGAGATAACAATCATAAATATATATGCCCCAAACAATGGTGCAGCTATGTTCGACAAACAAACTCTTCTCAAGTACAAGAGTCTAATAGACCACCATACCATAATCATGGGAGACTTCAACACACCTCTCTCGCCACTGGACAGATCTTCCAAACAAGAGATGAATAAGGAAACTATAGAACACAATAACACTATTAATAACCTAGACCTAATTGACATATATAGAGTATACCACCCAACATCAAGCAGTTACACTTTTTTCTCAGCAGCACATGGATCCTTCTCAAAAACAGATCATATATTATGTCACAGGGCAACTCTTAGACAATATAAAGGAGTAGAGATAATACTATGCATCTTATCTGATCATAATGGAATGAAACTGAAAATCAACGATAAAAGAAGGAAGGAAAAAGCATACATCACTTGGAGAATGAACAATAGGTTACTGAATGATCAATGGGTTATAGAAGACATCAAGGAGGAAATTAAAAAAATTCTTAGAGATAAATGAAAACACAGACACAACATATCGGAATCTATGGGACACATTTCAAGCAGTTCTAAGAGGAAAATTCATTGCTTGGAGTTCATTCCTTAGAAAAAGAAAAAACCAACAAATAAATGATCTCATACTCCATCTCAAAATCCTTGAAAAAGAAGAGCAAAACAACAGCAAAAAAGTAGAAGGCAAGAAATAATTAAAATCAGAGATGAAATTAATGAAATCAAAACAAAAGAAACAATTAAAAAATTGACAAAACTAAAAGATGGTTCTTTGAAAAAATAAACAAAATCGACAGACCCTTAGCCATGCTAGCGAAGAGAAGAAGAGAGAGAACTCAAATTACTAGCATACAGGATGAAAAAGGCAATATCACAACAGACACTTCAGAAATACAGAAGATAATCAAAAGCTATTTTGAATCCTTATACTCCAATAAATTAGAAGATAGTGAAGGCATAGATAAATTTCTTAAGTCATATGATCTGCCCAGATTGAGTCAGGAGGATATAGAAAACCTAAACAGACCAATATCAATTGAGGAAATAGAAGAAACCATAAAAAGACTACCAACTAAGAAAAGCCCAGGACCGGATGGGTATACAGCAGAATTTTACAAAACCTTTAAAGAAGAACTAATACCAATACTTTTCAAGCTACTTCAGGAAAAAGAAAACGAGGGAGAACTTCCAAATTCATTCTATGAGGCCAACATCACCCTGATACCTAAACCAGACAAAGACACTTCAAAGAAAGAAAACTACAGACCAATATCTCTAATGAACCTAGATGCAAAAATCCTCAATAAAATTCTGGCGAATCGGATACAAAAACATATCAAAAAAATTGTACACCATGATCAAGTAGGATTCATCCCTGGGATGCAAGGCTGGTTCAATATTCGGAAATCAATAAATGTTATTCACCACATCAATAGACTTAAAAATAAGAACCATATGATCATCTTGATAGATGCGGAAAAAGCATTCGACAAAGTACAGCATCCCTTTATGTTCAAAACTCTAGAAAAACTAGGGATAACAGGAACATACCTCAATATTGTAAAAGCAATCTATGGTAAGCCTCAGGCTAGCATCATTCTGAATGGAGGAAAACTGAAGGCATTCCCTCTAAAATCTGGAACAAGACAGGGATGCCCTCTCTCACCACTTCTGTTCAACATAGTTCTCAAAACACTGGCAAAAGCAATTAGACATAGGAAAGAAATTAAAGGCATAAAAATATGAAAAGAAGAACTTAAATTATCACTATTTGCAGATGATATGATTCTATACCTAGCAGACCCAAAAGGCTCTACAAAGAAACTATTAGAGCTAATAAATGAATTCAGCAAAGTGGCAGGATATAAAATCAACATGCATAAATCAAAGGCATTCCTGTATATCAGCGACAAATCCTCTGAAATGGAAATGAGGACAACCACTCCATTCAAAATATCTTCAAAAAAAATAAGATAATTGGGAATTAACCTAACAAAAGAGGTGAAAGACTTATACAATGAAAACTACAGAACCCTAAAGAGAGAAATAGAAGAAGATATTAGAAGATGGAAAAATATACCGTGTTCATGGATAGGCAGAACTAACATCATCAAAATGGCGATATTACCAAAAGCTCTCTATAGGTTTAATGCAATGCCAATCAAAATCCCAACGGCATTTCTTGTAGAAATAGAGAAAGCAATCATGAAATTCATATGGAAAAATAAAAGACCCAGAATAGCAAAAACAATGCTAAGCAGGAAGTGTGAATCAGGCGGTATAGCGATACCAGACTTCAAACTATACTACAGAGCAATAGTAACAAAAACAGCATGGTACTGGTACCAAAACACGTGGGTGGACCAATGGTACAGAATAGAGGACACAGAAACCAATCCACAAAACTACAACTATCTTATATTTGATGAAGGGGCTAAAAGCATGCAATGGAGGAAGGATAGCATCTTCAACAAATGGTGCTGGGAAAACTGGAAATCCATGTGCAACAAAATGAAACTGAATCCCTTTCTCTCGCCATGCACAAAAGTGAATTCAAAATGGATCAAGGAGCTTGATATCAAATCAGAGATGTGCCGTCTGATAGAAGAAAAAGTTGGCTATGATCTACAGTCGGTGGGGTCGGGCTCCAAATTCCTCAATAGGACACCCATAGCACAAAAGTTAATAACTAGAATCAACAAATGGGACTTACTCAAACTAATTTTTTTTTTCTCAGCAAAAGAAACAATAAGAGAGGTAAATAGGGAGCCTACACCCTGGGAACAAATCTTTACTCCTCACACTTCAGATAGAGCCCTAATATCCAGAGTATACAAAGAACTCAAAAAATTAGACAATAAGAAATCAAACAACCCAATCAACAAATGGGCCCAGGACCTGAACAGACACTTCTCAGAGGAGGATATACAGTCAATCAACAAGTACATGAAAAAATGCTCACCATCTCTAGCAGTCAGAGAAATGCAAATCAAAACCACCCTAAGATACCATCTCACTCCAGTAAGATTGGCAGACATTATGAAGTCAAACAACAACAAGTGCTGGCGAGGATGTGGGGAAAAGGGTACACTTGTACATTGCTGGTGGGACCTAGTCCTAACCCTAATCCTATAACGAGCCCAAATCATAGCACTAGTCCATACATTGTCCATAACTTTAAACCTAGCCTTGACTCTAACCAAAACAAAGACCTAAACCAAGACTTAACCCTAGCTTTAACCCTAATTCTAACCCTAACACTAGCCCTAACCCTAACCCTAGCTCTAACACTATACCTTACCCTAAGTTAACCCTAACCCTAATGCTAACACTAGTACTAACCCTAATCCTTAGTTTAACCCAACCACCAACCCTATTACTACTCCTAACCCTAGCCCTCTTTCTGGCTCTAACCAAAACCCAAACCTGACACTTATTGTGACCCTAACTGTAACCGTAGGTCTAAACCTGACCCTAACCCTAAAGCGAACCCTAACACTAGCACTAGCAATAAACCTATACCTAAACCTAAGCCTAACATTAGACCTAAACCTAACCTAAACCTAGCACGAATCCTATCCCTTACCCTAAGCCAAACCCTAAAACTAATGCTAACCCTAGTCCTAACCCTAATCCTTATACTGACACAAATCCTAACTCTATAACTAGTCATAACCCTGGCCATCATTCTAGTTATAACCATAACCCAAACACTAACCCTAACCGTGAGCCTTATTCTGACCCTAACTATAAACCAAACCCTAACATTAGCCCTACACATAAACCTATACATAAACCTAACCCAAACACTCGCCCTAGACATAAACCTAATTCTAAATCTAACCATATCTCTCAACCAAGATCTGAACAAAAACCTAGCCCTAGCCCTAATGATAACATTAACCTAACAGAAACACTAACCCTACCTCTAGACCTAACTAATCCTAATTTAGGCTCTAAATTTAACCCTAACTCTAATCCAAACACAGGTCCTGTAACTAACACTAACCTTAGGTTTAAAACTGACCCTAACCAAAACCTAAACCTAACACTAGACCTAGCCATAACCCTAACCAAAAGCCTAGCCATTAACACTACCCATAACACTAACCCTAGCTCTAATACTAACACAAAATCTAGCCCTAAACCTAGGCCTAAACCTAGCCCTAAGCATAAGCCTAACCCTAACCCTATTCCTCACACTAACCCTAACCCACACCTTAGACCTTACCCTAGATAAAACCCTAAACCTAACCCTAAACATAACCCTAGGCCTATCCCTAAACCTAACGCTAACTCTAGCCCTAATCATAATGTTAATACTAGCCCTAATACTATCTCTAAAATTATCCATTACCATAAACCTAACCCTATAACTAATGACAACCTTAGCTCTAAACCTAACTGTAAACCTAATCCTAGACCTAATTATAAACCTAATGCTCATCATAGCCCTAACCCTATATCAAACCCAAAATTATACTCTAACCCCAACCCTAGCCCAACCCTAACACTACCATAAACCTAAAACTACCCCTAATGCTAACCTGATATCTAACCCTATTCATTACTCTAAATCTAAGTATAACCTTAGCCCTAACCCTAACACTAACCCTAACCTTAACCAAAAATCTAACTCTAGACATAACACTAAATCTAAGTCTCACCCTTGCACTAATCCTAGCTCAAAACCTAACCCTTACCCTAAACCTAACCCAAAACCTAACCCTAGCCCTAGCCTAACCCTAACCATAACTCTAGCCCTAATCCTAACCAAAACCCCAGCCCTAATCCTAACCAAAACCCTAGCCCTACCCCTAGCTCTAATCCTATGGATTGCCCTTACTCTAAACCTAACCCTAATGCTAACCCTAGGATAACCCTAACCCTATTCCTAATCCTAAACCTATCCATTACACTAAAACTAAACCTAACCATATCCATGAACCTAATCCTAACCCTAACCCTAACACTAATTTGAGCCCTAAATTTAAAGATTAACCTAATCCAACCCAGAACCCTGTACCTTACCCTAATAATGCCCCTAGCTCTAAATCTTACCCTAAACCTTAACCTAACCTTTAAACTATACCTAGCCGTAAACCTCACCCTAAAACTATCTCTAACCATAATTCCAGACCTGACATTAGCCCTAGCACATGAAGCCCTAATCCTAACACAAACCCTAGCCCTAATCCTAGCCCCCAAATAGACTTAATCCTAACCCTAACATAACACTAGCCCTAACCCTAATTTTAACCATCACCCTAGTTCTAAACCTAGCTACAACATCATGCCTAACCATAACCATAACCCTAACACTAGCCCTAAATCTAGGCTTCGCCTAAATACTAACCCTAGCTCTAATCCTAGCCCTATTACAGCCCTAACTCTAACCTTAAAAAACTCTAACCCTAAGACCAACTCTCTCTCCCTAGCTCCATCCCTAGTTCTAACCCTATCCCTAGCCATAACCCTAGCTGTAACATAGATTTAAACCTAACTCTAAATCTAACCCTAAACATAAGCCTAAACCATACCCTAACACTAGCCCTAAACCTAACGCTAATTTGAAAACTAGCCCTAAACCTAGCCCTAGCCCTCAAGCAAAACCGAGTAATAGCACTGACCCTGACCCTTAACCCAAACAAAACCCTAACCCTACACATAGCCCTTACTTTAGCCCTAATTCAAGTTCTAACCCTAAACCTAAGACTAACACTAACCCTGACTATGACCCTAAAACTGACCCTAGATCTACACATCACCCTATCCCTAAACCTAATCCTAACACTAGACCTTGCCCTAAACCTAACCCTAAAACTAGCCCTAATCATAATGTCAGTTCTTACATTAGCCATATCCCTAAACCTAACACAAAACCTAGCCCTAATCCAAGGCCTAACCCTAGCTTTAACCCTAACCCTAACCCTGGCCCTAACCCTAACCCTATATCTAGTCCAAACCCTAGCTCTAACCCTATCCCTTACCCTAAGCCAAACCCTCACCCTATTGCTACCCTAGTTCTAACCCTAATCTTTTTTTTTTAATCTTACTTTTTTTGGTGGGGTTCTTTTTTTTTTTTTTGTCTTTTTTGGAACTGGGGGTCGAACCCAGGGCTTTGTGAATGCAAGGCCGACGCTTTGCCACTGAGGTACATCCCAACCCATCTAACCCTAATCTTAAGCCTACCCCAAAACCTAACTTTATTACTAGTCCGAACCCTATCCCTCATTCTAGCTCTAAAATTAACACAAACCCTAACCCTAACCCTGACCCTTATTCTGACTCTAACACTAAACCTAAGTTTAAACATGACCCTAACCCTTATTTGAAACTTAACACTAGCCCTACTGGTAACCCTATACTTAAACCTAACACGACCTCCAGCCCTAGACCTAAACCTAATCCTAAACATAGCCATAACCCCAGCTCTAACCCTAACAATAACCATTAACCTAACTCAAGCACTAACCCTACCACTAGACCTAACCCCAGTTCTCATTCTGGACCTAACCTAAACCTAATCCTAACGTGAACTTTGACACTTACCCTAAAAAAACCCAAGCTCTAAACCTTATCCTAACCCAGAAACTAACCCTAACACTACACGAACCCTAAATCTAGCCATAACGATAACTCTAGCTCTTAAATTACTAATACACCTCACACAAGCCCTAAACCTTACACAAAACCTAGCCCTAATTGTAGCCCTAAACCGAACCTTAAGCATAACACTAACCCTATACCTAGCCCTAACCCTAACCCTAACCCTCGTCCTAGCCCGTAACATTACCCTAAACATAACCCTAAACCAAACCCAAAACTTCACCCTAACCCTTACCTTAATCCTAACCATAACCATAGCCCAAACCCTAGCTCTAACTCTAGCAATTACCTTAACCATAACCCAAAACTTAATGCTAACCCTAGCCCTAATCCTTACACTAACCCTAGATCCCTGACTGTAACCCTAACCCTTGCCCTAGCCCTAATACTAGCTCAATCCCTAACCCTTAAACATAACCTAACCCCAAAACTAAACGAATGCCTAACCCTAACACTAACCCTAGCCCTAATCCTAGCCCTAACCCTAGCTAGAACCCGACCCGTTACCTATCCCTAAACTTAACACTAATGAAAACACTAGACCTAAAGATAAGCCTACCCTAACCCTATACATAAACCTAACCCTAGAACTAACAGTGAAACTAAACCTAATCCTAACCCTAAACTAGCTCAAACCCTAACCCAAACCTAAACCTAACCCTAATGCTAACCTAACCCTAACCCTAACTCTAACCTGACATCTAAACCTATTACCCCAAGTCTAATGATAACCCTAGACCTAACCCTAACACTAACCTTAGCATAACCGTGACCATAACCCTAGACCAAACCCTAAATTAACCTTAGCCCCAGCACTAAACCTAGCTCAAACCCGAAACCTAATACTGATTCTAAACCTCACCCTAACCCTGACCTAACCCTAACTCTAGCCCTAATCCTAACTTAACCCTAGCCATAACCCTAGGTCTAGCCACATATATTACCCTAAAAATAAGCATAATGCTAATGCTAACCCTAGGCCTTACCCTAAACCTATCACAAACCAAACCATAACCATTACCCTAAACCTAACCTGAAACCTAAACCTAACCCTATCCATTACCTTTACCTTAATTTTAACCCTAATGCTAATTCGAGCCTACACCTAAACTGTAACCTAACCCAAACCCAAAGCCTGACCCTGACCCTAATAATACCCCTAGCTCTAAACCTGACCCTTTCCCTAAGCGTAACACTTAAATTTGACCTAGCCATAAATCTAACCTTAAGACTATCCCTAACTGTAAACCTAGACCTGACATTAGCCCTAGCCATAATCCTAACCCTTACCCTAACACAAAACCCAGCCTTAATCCTAGCGTTAAACCTAGCATTCATTAATCCTAACACAAACCTTAACCCTAGCCCTAACCCTAACCATAGCACTAAAACAAAACGGAGCAACAGGCCTAACACTAAACTTTAACTTAAACCCAACACTAGCACTACACCTAGAACTAACCCTAGCCCTAATTCAAGACCTAATCCTAACCTTCAAAATAACCCTGACCCTGTCTCATATCCTGACACTCACCCTAGATCTAAACAGCACCCTAAACTTAAACCAAACCCTAACAGTAACCCAAGCCCTAATTCGAGTCCTAACCCTAACCCTAAAACTCACCCTGACCTGACTCATATTCTAAAACTAACTCTAGCTATAAATATCAATCTAACATTAAACCTAACCCTAATACTTGACCTACCCCTAACCCTAACCCTAAAACTAACCCTAATTGTAACCCTAGTTCTTATATTAGTCATTGCCCTAACCCTAGCCTTAAACTTCACACAAAAACTACCCCTAATCTGAGCCATAAACCTAGCTTTAACCCTAAACATAACCCTAACCCTAGCCCTAAACCTATCTCTAAGGGTATCCCTTACCCTAAGCAAAACCCTAACCCTAATGGTAACCGTAGAGCTAACACTAATCCTTAGGCTAACCAAATAATAACCCTATTATTAGTCCTAACCCTAGATCTCATTCTAGCTCTAACCCTATCCCAAACCCTAACCCTCACCCTGACCCTCATTCTGACGATAACACAAACCCGAGGTCTAAACCTGACCCTAACGCTAAACCAAACCCTAACACTAGCCCTATTGGTAACCTTATACCTAGACCACACCCTACCATTAGCCCTAGATCTAAACCTAAATCTAAATCTAGCCTTAACTCTAGCTCTAGACATAAAGAAAAACCTAGCCATAGCCCTAAATAACCCTTAACCTAACCCAAACACTAACCGCACCCCTAGACCAAAACCTAGACCTAATTCTGGCTTTAACCCGAACTTGGAACACTGACCCTGCCTTTAACACTAAACGTACCTCTTAAACTGACCCTAGTCAAGACCTAAACCTAATTCTAGACACATCCATAACTCTAACAGTATAACAAGACCTAATTATAACTCTGGCTCTTACATTACCCATAGCCCTAACCCTAGGCCTAAACCTAACACTAAACACAGAACTAATCCAAGGACTAAATCTAGCCCTAAGCATAACACTAACCATAACCCTAGCCCTCACCTAACCCTAGGCCTAACATAAACCTAGTCCTCACCTTAGTCCTAACCCTAGCTCAAAGCTTAAACCTTACCCTAAATATAAACCTAGACTTATCACAAACTCTAACGTTAACCCTAGCCCTAATCCTAAACTCAAACTTCGCCATAAACCTAGCTCTAAACCTACCCATTACCCCAAACCTAAACTTATTGATAATCCTAGCCTAAACCCTAACTCTAAACCTAACACTAACTGGAAAACTGACCCTAGATATAATCCTAAATTTAATACTTGGCATAGCACTAAACGTAACTCAAGCCCTAAACTTTACCAGAAACCTAAACATAACCATTGCCCTAATCCTAAACCTAAACCAAACCCTTACCTAACCCTATATCTAAACCTATACATTACCCTAACCCTAAATCTAACCTTAATGATAATCCTAGCCCTAACCCTAACCCTAATACTAAATCTAGCATAATCCTATCCCTAGACCTAACCATAAAACTAACCCTCTCCCTAGCCATAACCCTAGCTCTAAACATAACACTAAACCTAACCCTAGTTCTAAACATAACCCTAACCATAACTCAAGACCTATTCCTAACCTTAACCCGAGTTCTAACCTAAGCTCAAATCTGACCCACTACCATAACCATAACCCTTACCCTAATGCTAACCCTAAGCCTAACCCTAACCCTATTGCTAATGATAACCCTCTAAATTACCCTAAACCTAACCTGAACCCCAAACCAAACCATATCATTACCCTAAATCTAATCCTAATGTGAATTCGAGCCCTAAAACTAAATCCTAACTTAAACCAAACTTTAAGCTTCACCCTAAACTTAAAAATTCCCCTAGCTCTAAACCTGAACCTTACCCTAAGCCTAACCCTTACACTAGATGTAGACCTAAACCTAACCCTAAAATTATCTTTAACCATAACCCTAGACCTGATATTAGCCCTATCCATAATCCTGGCCTTAATTTAATCCTTATCCAGCCCTAACCCTAATCCTAGCCCTAAGACAATCTCTAACTCTCACATTAGCCCTATTCGTAGTTCTAACCCTATCCCCTACCATAACTCTAAACCTAGCCCTAACCCTAGCTCTAACACTTGCCCTATCCTTAGTCCTAGCCTAACCCTACATCTAAGCCTAACTCTAAATATAACCATAACCATAAGCCCAAGCCTAACACTAACACTAGACCTAACCCTAATATTCATCATCAACCTAGTGTGAACCCTAACCTGGGACTAAAACAAAACCGAGCAATAGACCTAACCCTACCCTTAACTTAAAACAAACCCTAAAGTACACCTAGAATAAATCCTCACCCTAATTCGAATCCTAACCCTAACCTTAAAACTAACCCTAACCCTGACATATACCCTAACACTCACCCTAGCTCTAAAACACCACTCTAACCTTAAACCAAACCCTAAGAGTAAACCTAGCCCTAATTTGAGTCCTAACCCTAAAAATAACCCTGTTCCTTGCTCCTACCCTAACAATAACCCTAGCTCTAAATTTATCCTAACCTTGAACCTAACCATAAACACTAATCTTAAACACTAACCTTAAATATAACTCTCATTGTAATCCTGATTCTTACATTATTTGTTGCCCTAAACCTAGCCCTAATGCTAACACAAAAACTAGCTGTAATCTGCTCCCTAAACCTAGTTTTAACACTAACCCTAATCCTAACCCTACACCTAACACTAGCTCTAACTGTATCCCTAAACCTAAGCAAAACCCTAACTCAAATTGTAACCTTAGACCTATTTCTAATCCTTAGGCTAATCAATAGCCTAACCATATTTTTTTTTACTAATTACACATTTTTTTTTCTCTTCCATAATGTGTTAAGCAGATGAAAAGTGTCAGAAGAATTTTAACAGCAATTCATGATTTAGGTGGGTATTTATGGGGGGGCTAATTCTGTTCTTTTGTTTCTAAATCCCTAACATCAATATCAGTCTGGAATTTGAAAACCAACAATCACAGGAAGTGGCATCATTCAGAGAGCAAAGAGGGAGATCCAGAGTAACCTTCCCAAGATGGGACGTGTCTTCCCCATTTAGTGCAGGAGACTCTAAGGAAGGAAGCCAGGGAAGGCAGGGGAGTTTTGGCAGGGAGGAAGGAAACAGAGACACTGTGTGTTTGTGTGAGGCAGAGCTGTAAGGAAGGAAGGAAGGAGGGAAGGAAATAAGAAAAGGAGGAAGGAAGGGAGGAATGAAGGAAGGAAGGAAGGAAGGATGAGGGGAATAAAGGAAGGAAACAGGGGAGGAAGGAAGGAAGGAGAAGGACATGAACTCTCTCTATGAAACAAGGAAACCCTTTAGACATTCAACTTTTATTTTTTTTATTTTTATTTTTTTTACTTTAAGTGTCTAGGATTACAAAACTGCTCTAACATAACTCTCTTTTTTTAAAATGTAAGAATTGTTCACATTATATAAAAAATTTGCCTTGGAGACTACATTTAAAATATGCTAGAAAATTAATCTTATGGACAACATTATATTCTTAGTAAGAGATATTACATACTGGATTACTGTCCTGGATAAAACAGGACTATTAACAATTATTACACCATACAAGGCATTTTCCCTGAAATATGACATTTTCATACACTTGTCAATTCAATTAGTATGGACATTCTCAAAATGTGAGTTGTGTTTAAATGGCAAGTAATAGGTAAACTGCCTACTTTTCATATTACTGTATTGATGGTTTACCACAGACAAAACTTCATGCAGTATAGAACATAGGCTTAAAACATCAGTTTTCAATTAAGAATACATACGAGAAGATTTTTTTTAGATAGGGTTAGGGTTTAGATAGGTTGGGGTTAGGAGTCGAATTTAGGACTAAGGTTAGGTCTAGATGTAGTTTTAGAGTGGTTTAAGTTAAGGTTAAGGTTAGGGCCATTGCTCAGTTTTGTTTAACTGCTGGGTTAGGGTTAGGACTAGTTTTATGATTAAAATTAGATATAGGGCTAGTGTTAGTGTTATGCTCAAGCTTAGAGATAGGGTTAGATTTAGAGTTAGGGTTAGTTCTAGGGTTAGGGCAAGGACTAAGTGTAGGGAAAGCATTAGTGCTAGGTTTAGGGATAGGTTTGGGGTATAGTAAGGAATTGGGTTAGTACTAGGGATAGGGCTCATGTGAGAGTTAGAGTTAGTCTTAGGTCTAGGGTTAGGGTTAGGTTTAATTACAAGGTTACTGGTAAGGCCAGTATTAGGGTTTGCTCTATGCTTAGGTTCAGGTTTAGATCTAGGGTAATTTTTTTTGTGTCAGAATAAGGGTCAGGGTTAGCGTTAGGGTTTGGGATAAGATTAGAGTTGGAATGAGGGCTAGAGTCAGGACTTTTAATAAAAGGGTTTGGAATTTGTTTAGCCTAATAATTAGGAATAGTTATAGGGTTACCATTAGGGTTAGAGTTTTGCTTAGGGTAAGGGATAAATGTCACGACCCCTTGCCCGCAAGGAAGACGCAACTTGGGAATCTTCTTTCAACAGTTTATTCAGGCCCTTGATATTTCTTCTTCTCTCTCTCTGATGCCCCTCCCAGCCTTAATAAAGCATCCCAAGCCCCAATGCAAAGCTACCGCGTGGAGCTTTCTCACAGGGTGGTGAAAAATCATGTGCCAACTTTCCCAGATAAGAAGTTGTTTGTCACAGACCACAGCGGAGCCAGCGTCATCTTGTAATGGCGACCATAGTCTGCAGAAACGGCAGAAGCGGCTCACCACAGTTCCCCCTTTTCTGTTTTCTTAAAAAAATACAGGCGAGAGTAGAGGTCCTATCCCACTGTGCAGAAGTGGCTGCATAGTATGACTCAGTCCTAAGGAGGCGCCTTCCCCAGATCTGAAGCCATATCAGCCGACACCTTTTTTCGTGGGGCGGGGCGTGAACGCGTCTAACCCGCATGCAATAGGACATGCTCTCCTTGAGGTCCACGTCAAGGATCACTCAAGTGCAGTGCCTTGCCTTGCATCCTGCATCGTGATGATGGTGGACGAAGGGGGATAGCTGAGGCTGAACTGTGGCTGTTTATAATGACAAACAAGTTGACAGCACCCTGAAAGAAAGGCACGAACTTTAAGGCAATAGAAAAGTACTAGTGTGGAAACCCATCTGCGTGCAATGGCAGTAAGACCGGCAGAGTGCAAGGGCTTTCCAACACTAAGAGAATAACAAGGAAAGTCATGTCGATCCCAGTGCAATGTTATAATAACTTGGGGTGTAACGACCATGACAAAGGTTTACTGCTTAAGATGCGCAAGCCAGACTTGAGGCGAGTTGCCATTTTCTAAAGCTGCAAGAGCTTGTATGATCATAGCCTTTTCTTGTGCATGCCGAGTTTTAAGGCGACAGAGAAGCCACAAACAGAGTACAACACCAAAGCAACACATTGCACCAAAAATGCCTACTCCCACACACTCTTTGAAGAAGGAAAAAGCAGAAGATATCCAATCGGTGAATTGACCCAAAGTCACTGGTTCAACACGGGTACTATTCAAAACAGCAATCTGAGTTAGTTGAGACTGGATCAAGTTTTCTGCTTCCATGGACCAGGTTCCGGATAGATACTCTCCGATGATGCGGGAGGCATTTCTGGAATCATTAAATCTGACAGAGGTTATACATAAATGTGCACGTTGGTCAATACAAACCAAATGTACTAGGTCAGACAATTCCTCAACTTGAGCTTGAAGCAGATCTATCCTTTGATTAGCAGCCAGAATCCCAGATAAAATGTGTTGATTAATTCTACTTTGGGATTCAAGTACAGTGGATGTTTGTTGAATAACCTGATTAATAGTGGCAGCAGTTTGTACCTGGCTGGCCATGGCTACTCCAGCTCTAACTGCTGCAACAGCAGATACTGCCACAGCTGTCACTATAGCTGCCGTAATTCCAAAATCTCTACGGGTTCTAATCAGTTCAACAATAGGAAAAGACTCTGGATCTGTAGTAACCGGAATCGGGACAAAGGTTGGAATTTTCATAACCACTGCCATAGGCCAGGATCCATTCCAACACTCAGACAAATAACAGGTAATATTAGAACAATTAAGCATCCCCTGTAATGTATCATTAGCCAAAAGAAACAGGAACGGAGATTGGAGACAGACTGCTGCGGAGGGTAATGTAGCATTAAACAATTGTGAATTATTTGCAGAAATTTTAAGCCTCCTACCTCGCTCCGAGTCTTGGGTACTGCCAGAAACATTAAACAGCCAACTTTGGACTCCTAATATTTCCCTGGGGAAACACAAGAGCGGACTAGACTAGCCCAATCTGAGGGAGTCATGCAAAATCTAGTAAGTCCCTCCACCTGAGTGAGAGTGAAAGCGGCATCTTTGCCATAAGTGCGGACAGATTCTGCCAAGGTTTTAATTATCTTAAAGTCTAAAGGCTCATGATATCTTCCCCTGTTATTGTCCTGAAATACAGGGTATGCAAGTCCCATATCTGTATTAACTGTCCTCCAAACTTGTGCATGAAAAGATCTCCCGGAACCTTGGCTCCCCCCCACATACGGAGGTGGGGCAATCCGCACCATATCTTCTTCTAGATATTCTACCTCCTCCTCCTCAGAGTTTTGTTGACTGATGTTAACTCCCTTCCCCTTCTTACAGTAGGCCTGTGTGCCCTGTGTCTCCTTTTTCTTCTTTTTCATTTTTATCTTATGTAGTTGTTGTAACAATATATCAAGGTCCTCAGAACTCTCTGAGTCGCTTGTGTTCTCAGGCGTTTTTAATTCAGTCAAGTCTGGGTAGAGCCTTCTCCTATTTTTATCTTCAGGCTCTTTTGCCTTCTCACTACTGTTACTTTTAATACTCTCTGCCACTTCACTACATGATCCTTCAGATTTTTCCTCATGCAGTTGCTCAAGAATAGCTTGACCCTCACTCACAGCTTCCTGGCATTTACCATCTGTTATACATCCTCTAACTAACTTCCAAAGTGGTATAATGCCACCCTGCAAGGTACCTTGCTCATGAGCGAAATCTAGATCTTTCCCTAATTTGTCCCAGCTGGGAACCGTAAGACTCCCTGAAAAAGCAAACCAAGGAGCCGCTATATCAGCTTCTCTTAAAAACATCTGCAAAGTACTCTGCTTTATCTTAAGTCCTTTTGAATGTAACAACCCATCTAGGGCCAACAAAATTGGGCTTGAAGAAGCAACGCCCATAATGTTTTTAGAGCTATAAAGAAAGTGAAAGTACAAAAGTCCCCGCTCTCTTCCTTTTACAGGGGAGCGTCCCTGTCGTCACAACAACAAAAGAAGCACAAAAAACAAAAGCGAAATGACACAACAAAAGAAACACAGAAAACAAAAGCGAAAGTACACAGTGCAGCTGCAATAAAATGTAATGCTCTCTCTTTCTTTACAGAGGAGCTGCCCCGCTTTGGTCGCGGATCCCACTTACCTGGGACTAACCGGTGCACCACCCCTGACTGCTGAAAGTTCTGGTTCCCGGGTTTCGGCACCACTTGTCGCGACCCCTTGCCCGCAAGGAAGACGCAACTTGGGAATCTTCTTTCAACAGTTTATTCAGGCCCTTGATATTTCTTCTTCTCTCTCTCTGATGCCCCTCCCAGCCTTAATAAAGCATCCCAAGCCCCAATGCAAAGCTGCCGCGTGGAGCTTTCTCACAGGGTGGTGAAAAATCATGTGCCAACTTTCCCAGATAAGAAGTTGTTTGTCACAGACCACAGCGGAGCCAGCATCATCTTGTAATGGCGACCATAGTCTGCAGAAACGGCAGAAGCGGCTCACCACAGATAAAGATAGAGCTAGGTTTAGGGTTAGAGTTAGGGTTAAAGCTGGGTTTAGAGCTTGAAATAGGGCAAGTTTTTGCTGTAGGGTTAGGGCTAGGGTTAGGGCAATGGCTAATGTAAGAACTAGGGTTACCATTAGGGTTAGTTTTAGGGTTAGGATTAGGGGTAGGTTGAGTGCTAGTGTTAGGTTTAAGGTTAGGGTAATATTTATAGCCACAGTTCTTGTTAGGATAGGAGTCAGGGCCAAGGTTAGTTTTAGGGTTAACATTAAGACTCAAATTAATGATATTGTTAATGTTAGTGCTCGGTTTGAGTTTAGGATGGTGTTTAGAGCTAGGGTGAGTGTTAGAATATGAGTCAGCGTCAGGATTAGTTTTAAGGTGAGCCTTAGGACTCAAATTTGGGCTAGGTTTAGGTCTAGATGTAGTGTTAGTGTTTGGTTTAAGTTAAGGTTAGGGTTAGGGCTATCATTCTGTTTTGGTTCACTGATAGGATTAGGGTTAGGTCTAGTTTTACGATTATCATTAGGGTTAAGGCTAGTGTTAGTGTTAGGCTTAGGCTTAGGTTTAAGGTTAGATTTAGAGTTAGTGTTAGGGCTGGGATCAACTTTAGGGCAAGTGTTAGGGCTAGTGTGAGGTTTACGGTAGCAGATAAGGATATAACTAGGGATATGACTAGTACAAGATTTCGAGTTAGTCTTAGGGCTAGGATTAGGATAGGGTTAGAGATAGAGCTAAATTAGGGCTAGGATTAGGGCTAGGTTTTGTGTTTATCTTAAGCCTAGGGTTAGGATTAGTGTTAGGTTTAAATTTAGGGTAAGGGATGACATTATAACTAGGTTTAGAGGTAGGGTAAGTGTAGAATTAGGGTCACATGTAGGGCTAGATTTAGGGTTATGATTAAGGCTACGTTTAGGGCTAGGATGAGGGCTAAGTGTGTTTTTAGGGTTAGTGCTAGGATTAGGGCTAGGGCTAATTTCAGGTCCAGAATTATGGTTAAAGAAGTTTTAGGACTAGGTTTATGGCTATGCCTAGGCTAAGGGTTAGGTGTTGGGTTATTGTAAAGTTTAGAGGTAGGGGTATTATTAGGATTAAGGTCTGGGTTAGAGTTTGGGATAGGTTAAGGTTTCAAGTTCTGGCTTGAATTAGTTTTAGGATTAAGATTAGGGTAATAATAGGGTTAGGTTTAGGATTCACTTTAGGTTTAGGGTAATGGAAGGGTTAGGTTTTGGGATAGGATTAGGTTTATGCCTAGGGTTATCATTATGGTTAGGGTTATGGTTATGGTAATGGATAGAGTTAGAAATCAATTTAAGACTAGAGTTATGATTACAATTAGGGATAGTATTAGGGTTACGTCAGGTTTAAAGCTAGGTTAGGGCTCTGATTAAGGCTAGGTTTTGGGTTATGTTAGGGCTAGGTTTAGGGTTACAGCTAATGTAAGTACTAGGTTTACAATTAGGGCTAGTTTTAGGGTTTTAGTGCTAGGTTTAGTGTTAGGTTTAGGTTTAGTGTTAGGGTGATGTTTAGAGCTAGAAATGTTAGGGTCAATGTCAGGTTCAGAGTTAGTTTTAGGGTTTGTCTTCCAATTCAAATTAGGGCTAGGGTTAGGTCTAGGTGTAAGGTTAGGGTTTGGTTTAGGTTAATGCTTATGGTTAGAGCTATTGCTCAGTTTAGTATTAGGGCTATGGCTAGGGTTAGGGCTCATTTTAGGATTAGTGTTATGGTTTGGGCTAGTGTTAGGCTTAGGCTGGCTTCAAGTTAGGGCTAGATTTAGAGTTACATTTTGCCTAAGGTTAGTGCTAGGGATAAGAATAGGGCAAGGGTTAGCACTAGGGTTTGGGCTAGGGTTAGGGTTATGGTAAGGGACAGGGTTAGAATGAGTGATAGAGCTAGTGTGAGAGTTAGAGTTAGTCTTAGGGCTAGGGTTAGGGTTAGGTTTAGGTATATGGTTAAATTATGGCTACGGTTATTTTAGGGCTAGGGTTAGGGCTAGTTTTAGGATTAGGCTTAGACATCGAGTTAAGGTTATATTTAGAGTTAGGTTTTTATCTAGGGTTAGTGCTAGGGCTAAGAATAAGGCAAGGGTTACCATTAGGGTTAGGGTTAGAGATAACGTTTAATTTAGTGTAAGGATGTGGTTATACCTAGGTTTAGGGTAAGAGCAAAGGTTAAGGCTATGTTTAAAGCTATGATGAAAACTAGGATTTGTTTTAGGGTTAGTGATAGTATTAGGGCTATGTCAGGTGTAGGGTTACAGTTATTGATAGATTTTTTGTTACGTTTATGGCTTGGTCAAGTGTAATGGTTAAGTTTTTGGTTAGGGTCAAGTTTAGATCTAGGTTTATTTTTAGAATCAGGGTCAGGATTAGGGTTTGGGTTAAGTTAGTGTTTATGTTCAGGGCTCAAATTAGTGTTAGATTTAGGGTTAGGGTAATGACAGGTTTAGGTTTAGGGTTTAGGTTTGGTTTAATGTAATATATAGGGTTAGAGTTAGGCCTAGGGTTATCAGAAGGGTTAGGGTTATCATTGGGGTAATGGATAGGATTAGCCCTAAGGTTACTGCTAGTGTTATGTACAGGATTAGGGCTAGTTTTGGGGTTAATGTTAAGTGTAAGTTTAGGGCTAAACCTAGGTTTAGGAATCAGATTAAGTCTAGGTTTGGGGTTAGTTCAGGGATAGGGTTAAGGCTACCACTAATGTATGAAGTAGGTTTATGATTACAGCTAGTTATAGGGTTAGAGTTAGCTCTATGTCTAGTGTTAAGGTTTGGTTTACAGTGATGATGATGTTTAGAGCCAGGGTTAGTGTTAGGGTCAGAGTCAGGGTCAGGGTTATTTTTCAGGTTAGGATTAGACTATAATTAGGGATAGGGTTAGGGCTAGGTGTAGGGTTAGGGTTTGGTTTAGGTTAAGGGTTAAGGTTAGTGCTATGACTCAGTTTTGTTTTAAGGCTAGGGGTATGGTTAGGGCTAGTTTTAAGATTAGTCTTAGGGTTAGGGCTATTGTAAGTGTGAGATTTAGGCTTAGGTTAAGGATTAGTGATAAGAGTAGAGTTATGGCTAGATTTAGTCTTAGGGTTAGGGTTAAATTTAGAGTTAGGTTGAGATATAGGTTTTGAGATATGGCTAAGTATAGGGCTAGGTAGGGCTACGTTTAGGGATAGGTGTATGGTGATGGTAAGAGATAGGGTTAGAACTAAGTATATGCTAGTGTGAGAGAGTTAGTCTTAGGGCTAGGGTTAGTGTTAGGTTTAAGGGATGAGAATATAGCTAGTTTTAGTACTAGGGTGAGAATTAGGATTAAGTTTAGGGTTACCGTTAGGGTTGGGGTTATGATTAAGGCAAGGCATATGGCTAGGATTTGTGTTAAGTTTTGTATTAGTGTTAGGGCTAGGATTAGAGCTAGGGCTAATGTCAGGTCTAGGGTACAGTTTGGGATAGTTTTAGGGTTAGACTTATGGATAGGTCTATTGTAAAGTTTAGGTTTCTTGTTAGGGTCAGGTTTAGAGCTATAAGTATTATTTGAGTCAGGGTCAAGGTTAGGGTTTGGGTTAGGTTAAGGTTTAGGTTTAAGTCTCAAATTAGTCTTATGTTTAGGGACCGGGTAATGACACGATGTTTAAGGTTTAAAGTTCAGGTTAGGTGTAGGTTAATGGACAGGGTTAAGGCTAGTGCTAGGATTAGGGTTCTGCCTGGGTTAGCATAAGGATTATAATTATCTTAGGGTAATGAACAGGGTTACAACTAGGGTTAGGGCTAGGTTTATGGTTAGGATTAGGCCTAGGGTTAGGCTTAGGGTTATGGTTAGGGCTAGGGATATTGTTAGGATTATCTTTAGCGTTAAAGCTAAGGTAGGGCTTGTATTAGGGATAGGTTTTTCGATAGGTTAGGACTATGGCTAATGTAAGAACTAGTGAAATTATTAGGACTAGTTTTATGTTTAATGCTACGGCTAGGTGTAGTTGTAGGGTTAGTTTTAGGGTTAGGGTGAAGTTGAGAGCTAGTGTTAGTGTTAGTGTCAGGGACAGTTTTCGGGTAGGGTAATGATTAGGGTTAAAGCCAGAATGAGGACTAGGGTTAGGTCTAGAGGTAGGGTTAGAGTTTGGGTTAGGTTAAGGGATATTGTTAAGGCTATGTCTAGTTTGTCTTTAGGTCTAGAGCTATAGTTGTGGTTAGATTTAGGATTAGGTTTAGGTCTAAGTCTAGTATTAGGGTTAGGTTTAGGTATAAGGTTACCAGTAGGGCTAGTGTTAGGATTCAGTTTAGGGTTAGGTTTAGATTTATACCTAAGATTAGTGTTAGGTTCAGAATAATGGTCAGGGATAGGGTTAGGGTTTGGGTTATGGTTAGATCTAGAATGAAGGCTAGAGTTAGGAATAGTTATACAGTTAGGGTTTTGGGTAGGCTAAGGATTAGTGCTAAGATTACATTTAGCATTAGGGTGAGGGTTTGGCTTAGGGTAAGAGATAGGGTTAGAGCTAGGGTTAGGACCATGGTTAGGATTGGTTTAGGGTTAAAGCTTGTTTTAGGGATTGGATTAGGGCTAGTTTTGTATGAGGGTTAGGGCTAGTGTTATGGCTATGGCTATTGTAAGAACTAGGGTTACAATTAGGGTTAGTTTTAGGGTTAGGTTTAGGGCTAGGTCTAATGTTATGGTTAGGTTTAAGGTTAGGGTGATGTTTAGAGCTAGATTTAGTGTTTGGATATGAGTCAGGGTCATGGTTATGTTTAGGGTTAGGGTTAGGTTTTAAATTGGGCCTAGGTTTAGGGCTGGTGTAGGGTTAGGGTTTGGTCTAGGGTAAGGGTTAGTGTTAGGGGTATGGCTCGGTTTTGATTTAAGGCTAGGGCTAGGGTTAGGGTTAATTTTAGGATCGGCATTAGGGTTAGAGCTAGTTTCAGGGTTAGGCTGAGGCATTGGGTTAGGGTTAGTGTTAGAGATAGGTTTCGATCTAGAGTTAGTGCTAGGACTAAGGATAATGGTTAGAAGTAGGAATAAGTCTTGTGTGGGAATTATAGTTAGTCTTAATTCTAGGGTTAGGGTTAGGGTTAGGAATAGGGCTAAATTAGGGCTAGGATTAGGGCTAGGTTTAGTGTTAGGGTTAGGGATAGAGTTAGCATTATGGTTAGGGCTAGGGCTAGTGTTAGAGTTAGGGCAAGGGTTAGGATTTAAGCTACAGATAGGGCTGGGGGACTGTTAGGTTTAGTGTTAGGTCTGGGTTATGATTATGGTTATGGTTATGGTTAGGTTTGGGGTTAGTGCTAGTGTTTTCATTAGGGTTAGGGTTAGATTTAGAGTAATGTATTGGATTAGATGTAAGATTAGTTTTAGGGTTAAGTTTAGGTTATGGTTAAATTTAAGTTTAGGGATAGGTTTAGTTTTAATTTATGGTAAGGTTTAGGGTTAAGTTTATGGCAAGGGTTAGGTTTAGGGTTAGGTCGAGGGTTAGGTTTATGATTAGGTTTAGGGATAGGGTTAGGTTTAGGGCTGGGGTTATTATTATGGTTAGGGTTAGGGTAATGTTAGGGTTAGAGCTAGTGTTAGTTCTAGGGTTAAGGTTAGGATTAGGGCTAAGGTTAGGTTTATATTTAGGAATAGGGCTAGGGTTATGTTTAGGCTAAGGGTTAGGCTTCGAGCTAGGGTTATGTGTAAGGCGAGGGTTAGGGTTAGTGTTACATTTAGGATTATGGTTATGCTTAGTGTAGGTTTAGGCCTCGGATTAGGGCTAGGTTTTGTGTTAGGTTTAGGCCCAGGGTTAAGGCTATGTGAAATGTAAGATCTAGGGTTCTGATTAGAGCTAGTTTTAGGGTTAGGGTTATGGGTATGTCTAATGTTAGGTTTAGGTTTTGGGTTATGTTCAGGTTTAGAGCTAGGTTTAGTGTTAGTGTTAGGGTCAGTGTTCAGGTTAGAGTTAGGTTTAAGGTGAAATCCAGAATTAGGACTAAAGTTATGTCCAGGGATAGTGTTAGTGTTTGTTTTGGTTAAGGATGAGGTTAGGGCTAGAGCTCAGGGGTTTTTAGGTCTAGGTCTAGATTTATGGCTATATTTAGGATTAGGATTAGGTCTAGGGCTAGTGTTAGGGTTAGGTTTAGGTATAAGTTTAGCCATAGGGCTAGTTTTAGGGTTTGGCTTAGGGTTAGGGTCAGATTTAGACTGAAGGTTTGTGTTAGGGTAATGATTTGAGTTAGGGTTAGAGCTAGAATGAGGGCTAGGGTTAGGACTAGTAATAGGGTTAGGGTTTGGGTTAGGCTATGGATTAGGATTAGGACTCAGGTTAGCATTATGGATAGGGTTTGGCTTAGGGTAAGTGATAGAGTTAGTGCTAGAGTTAGTGTTAGGGCTAGGGCTAGGTTTAGGTTTAGGTTTAAGTTTACTTAGGGTTAGGGCTCAGATTAGGGCTAGTTTTTCTGTTAGGTTTAGGGCTAGGGTTAGGGCTATGGCTAACATAAGAACTAAGGTCATGATTAGAGTTAGTATTCTGTCTAGGTCTAGTGTTAGTGTTATCTTTAGTGTTAGTGTGATATTTAGAACTAAATTTAGTGTTAGAATGTAAGTCAGATTTGGGGTTAATTTTAGGATTAGGACATGAATTAGGGCTAGAAGGTTATGGCTAGGTTTAGGGTTAGGGTTTGGTTTAGGTTAACATTTAGGGTTAGGACAATGGCTCGGTTTTGTTTAAGGGATACAGCTAGGGTTATGGCTAGTTTTAGGATTAGCAATAGTGTTAGGTCTAGTGGTAGGTTGAGGATTAGGCTTAGGGTTAGGGTCAAATGTAGAGTTATGGTTAGATCTACGATAAGGTCTAGGGCTAGAGTTAAGGCTAAGGATAGGGCTTGTGTTAGGTTTATTGTAATGCATATGGTTAGAACTAGAAATAGGGCTAGGGGGAAAGTTAGAGTTAGTCTTAGGCCAAGGTTAGGGGTAGAGTTAGGGTTAGAGCTAAATTAGGGCGAGGATTAGTGCTAGAGTTAGTGGTAGAGTTAGGCCTATGGTTAGGGCTAGAGATATGGTTAGTGTTAGGGTTAGGGTTAGTGATATGTTAGGGGAAAGAATGGAGTTATACCTGAGTTTAGGTCTAGGGCGAGGGTTAAAATTAGAGATAGGTCTAGAGTTAGGATTTGAGTTAGGATTAAAGCTAGGTATAGGCCTAATTTGAGGACTAGTGTTTGTGTCAGTATTAGGGCTAGGATTAGGTCTGGGGTTAATATCAGATCTGGGTTTATGGTTATGGTTAGTTTTAGGGTTAGGTTATGGCTAGGTCTAGTGTAAGGGTTAGGTTTAGGTTAAGGATCAGGTTTAAATCTAGGTGTATTATTAGGGTCAGTGTTCGAGTAGGGTTTGGTTTATGTTAAGATTTAGTGTTAATGCTTGAATTAGCATTAGGGATAGGGTTAAGGTACAGGTTAGGATAATAGATAGGGTTAGGTTTAGGGTTCAGGTTAGGTTTGCAGTAATGAATATGGTTAGTGTTAGCAATAGTGTTAGCATTAGGCCTAGGGTTAGCATTTGGGTTAGGCTTTTCTTTAGGTTACAGGATAGGGTTAGAGCTAAGGTTAGGGCTAGGGTTAAGGTTAGAATTAGGACTAGGATTAGGGTTTAGCCTAGGGTTAGTGTCAGGGTTAGGTTTGGGGTAAGTGTTAGCGTTTCAGATAGGATTAGGTCTAGCATGAGGGTTAGGGTTAGAGTCAGGGCTAATGTTAGGGTTAGGATTAGGGTTATGTTTAGATTAAGGTTAGAGTTTGAGCTAGAATTAGGGTTAGGACAAGGGTTAGGGCAAGGGTTAGGTCTAGGCTTATGGTTAGGATTACAATAAGGGCTAGGTTTAGGGATAGGATAATGGCTGCGTTTGTGTGAGATTTATGGCTAGCGTTAGGGCTATGGGTAATGTAAGAGCTAGGGATATGGTTATGGATAGTTTTAAGGTTAGGGTTATGGATAACTCTAGTGTTCTAGTTAGGTTTTGAGTTTGGATAAGATTTAGAGCTAGGGTTTGTTTTAGGGTAATGGTCATTGTTGGGGTTAGGGTTAGGTTTAGGGTGAGGGCCAGATTTAGGACTAGTGTTGTGTCTAGGGATAGAGTTAGTCTTTACATTAAGTTAATGGTTATTGTTAGGGCCTAGTTCTAGGTTTTTGTTTAGGGCTAAGGCTAGATTTATGACTCTATTTAGAATAAGGTTTGGTCTAGTGCTAGTGTTACTGTTAGGTTTAGGTATAGGTTTACTGGTAGGGGTAGGATTAGGGTTCGCTTTAGGTTTAGTGTCAGGTTTAGACCTAGGGTTAGTGTTAGGGTCAGAATAAGTGTCAGGATTAGAGTTAAGGTTAGAGCTGGATTGATGGCTAGGGTTAGGACTAATAATAGAGATAGGGTTTGAGGTAGTCTAAGGATTATGGTTAGGACTAGGGTAGCATTAGGGTGAGGGTTTGGCTTAGGGTAAGGGATAGGTTTAGAGGTAGGGTTAGGGTTAGGGTTAGGGTTAGGGTTAAACCTAGGTTTATGGCTTGGAATAGGCTAAGGATTTGTGTTAGCATTAGGGTTACAGCTAATGAAAGAACTAGGATTCCGATTAGGGCTAGTTCTAGGGTTAGCATTAGGTCAATATTTAGAGCTAAGTTTACTGTTAGGGTCCGAGTAAGGGACAAGATTACTTCTAGGGTTAGGGTTAAGACTCAAATTAGTTCTACATTTAGGGCTAGGTGTAGGGTTAGTGTTTCGTTTAGGTTAAGGTTTAGGGTTAGGGTTAGGGTTATGGCTCGATTTTGTTTTAGGGCAAGGGTACTGTTAGGGCTAGATTTCCAATTAACATTAGGGTAAATGTTAGGGTTAGGGCTAGGGTTAGAGTGAGCTTTAGACTTAAGGTTAGGGTTCGATCCAGTTTTAGGGCTAGGGTAAATGTTAGGGCTAGGGATAGGGAAAGGTTTTGGGTTATGGTATGTAATAGGTTTAGAACTAGGGATAGGGCTAGGGCAAGAGTTAGAGTTAGTCTTAGGGCTAGGGCTAGTGTTAGGTTTTGGGTTAAGGCTATATTACAGCTGGATTAGAACTAACACCCTGGGAACAAATCTTTACTCCTCACACTTCAGATAGAGCCCTAATATCCAGAGTATACAAAGAACTCAAAAAATTAGACAATAAGAAAACAAACAACCCAATCAACAAATGGGCCAAGGACCTGAACAGACACTTCTCAGAGGAGGACACACAGTCAATCAACAAGTACATGAAAAAATGCTCACCATCTCTAGCTGTCAGAGAAATGCAAATCAAAACCACCCTAAGATACCATCTCACTCCAGTAAGATTGGCAGCCATTATGAAGTCAAACAACAACAAGTGCTGGCGAGGATGTGGGGAAAGGGTACACTTGTACATTGCTGGTGGGACTGCACATTGGTGCAGCCAATTTGGAAAGCAGTATGGAGATTTCTTGGAAAGTTGGGAATGGAGCCACCATTTGACCCAGCTATTCCCCTTCTTGGTCTATTCCCTAGCGACCTAAAAAGAGCATGCTACAGGGACAATGCTACATCGATGTTCATAGCAGCACAGTTCACAATAGCAAGACTGTGGAACCAACCGAGATGCCCTTCAATACACGAATGGATAAAAAAAAATGTGGCATTTATACACAATGGAGTATTACTCTGCATTAAAAAATGACAAAATCATAGAATTTACAGGGAAATGGATGGCATTAGAGCAGATTATGCTAAGTGAAGCTAGCCAATCCCTAAAAAACAAATGCCAAATGTCTTCTTTGATATAAGGAGAGTAACTAAGAACAGAGTAGGGACGAAGAGCATGAGAAGAAGATTAACATTTAACAGGGATGAGAGGTGGGAGGGAAAGGGAGAGAGAAGGTAAATTGCTTGGAAATGGAAGGAGACCCTCAGGGTTATACAGTGGAGGGGGTAGAGAGAGAGGAGGGGAGGGGAGGGGAGAGGTGGGAAGGGGGGAGGGTGGAGGATGGGAACGGCAGTGGAGCACAACAAACACTAGTATGGCAATATGTAAATCAATGGATGTGTAACTGATGTGATTCTGCAATCTGTGTATGGGGTGAAGGTGGGAGTTCATAACCCACTTGAATCAAATTGTGGAATATGATATGTCAAGAAATTTGTAATGTTTTGAACAACCAACAATAAAAAAATTAAAAAAAAAGAACTAAGGTTAGTGGTAGGTTTTGGCCTAGATTTAGGGCTAGGATTAGGGTTAGCATTAGGGTTAGGGTAAGGTATGATGTTACAGCTACATTTAGGGCTAGAGCAAAGCACAAAATTAGGTTTAAGGCTATGGTTAATGTTAGGGTTAGGATTAAGGCTAGGCTTAGGGATATGATTATGGCTAGGATTTGTGTTAGTGTTAGGGCTAGGATTAGGGATAGGGCTAATGTCAGGTCTAGGGTTATGGTTAGGAATAATTTTAGGGTAAGGATTATGGCCAGGTCTATTGAATGTGTCAGGTTGAAGGTTAGGTTCAGGTTTAGAGCTAGGGTTATTATTAGGGTCAGAGTCAGGGTTAAAAGTATGGGTTAGGTTAAGGATTAGGATTAGGGCTCAAATTATTATTAGGGTTAATGTTAGGGTTAGGGTAATGGGTATGGTTAAGTTTAGGGTTAAGGTTAGATTTAGAGTAATGGACAGGTTAAGGGTAAGGAATATGGTTAGGTTTAGGCCTAGGGATAGACTTCAGTTAGGGTTATGGTTAGGTTAATAGATTGGATTAGAGCTACAGTTAGGACTAGGTTTATGGTTAGGTTAGATCAATGGTTAGGGTTAGGCTTGGGGTTAGAATTTGGTTATGGTTATGGTGAGGGTAATGGATAAGATTAGAGCTAAGGATAGGGCTAGGATTATGGTTAGGATTAGGGCTATGGTTTGGGTTAGATTTTGGGTTAGGAAAATTTTATGGTTAGGTTTAGGTTAAGTGTTAGGGCTGGGTTAGGGTTAGCGCTAGGGTTAAAGCTAGCGTTAGAGCTCTGATTAGGTCTAGGTTTTGAGTTAGGTTAGTGCTATTTAGGACTAGGGCTAATGTTAGAACTAGTGTTATGATTAGGGCTAGTGTTAAGTTTAGCATTATGTCTAAATCTAGTGTGTAGATTAGATTTAGGATTGAAGTCATGATTATAGATAGGGTTAGTGTTACTGTCAGAGTTAGGATCAGTGTTACTGATCAGAGTTGGGGATAGACTTGAATTAGGGCTAGGGTTAAGGCTAGGTGTAGGATTTGGGTTTGTGTAAGGGTTAATGTAAGAATTAGGGATAGGTCTAATATCAAGTCTAGGATTGTGGTTTGGTTAGGGTTAGGATTAGGGCTTTGTCACAGTTTGGTTTTACAGCTACAGCTCCTTTTAGGATTAGAGATAGTGTTAGTGCTAGTGGTATGGTGAGGTTTAGGCTTAGATTTATTGTTATGGTTAGATCTAGGTTTAGGGCTATGGCTAGGTTTAAGGCTAAGTTTAGGGCTAGTGTTAGGATTATTAACGGATAGAATTAGAACTAGAAATAGGGCTAGGGCGAGTGTTAGAGTTAGTCTTAGGGCTAGGGTTAGTGTTAGGTTTAGAGTTAGGGATAAATTAGGGCTAGATTTAGGGCTATGGTTAGTATTAGGGTTAGTGTTAGGGGAAGGGATGGAGTTATAACTAAGTTTAAGGCTAGGGTGAGTGTTAGAATTAGGGTTAGGGCTAGGGTTAGGATTAAGGCTATGTTTAGTGTTAGGATGAGGGTTTGTGTTAGGGCTAGGGCTAAGGTCAGGTCTAGATTTGTGGTTAGTGTTAGTTTTACGTTAGGTTATGGCTAGGTCTCGTGTAGGGGTTAGGTTTAGGTAAGGTTCAGGTTTAAAGCTAGGTGTATTATTGGGGTTAGGGTCTGGGTAGGGTTTGGTTTAGATTATGTTTTAGGGTTAAGGATTGAATTAGCTTTAGGGTTAGAATTTTGGATAGGGTAAAGGATAGGTTTTTTATTTTTAGGGTTCAGGTTAGATTTAGATTAATGGATATGGTTAGTGTTATGCCTAGGGTTAGAATATTAGTTTGGCTCATCTTTAGGATAATGGATACTGTTAGAGCTAAGGTTAGGGCTAGGGATAAGGTTACAATTAGGGCTAGCATTAGGGTTTGGCCTAGGGTTAGTGTCAGTGATAGTTTTAATTTAAGTATTAGCATTTGAGCTAGGGTTAGGTCTTGGGTGAGGGTTAGGGTTAGAGTCAGGTCTAGGGTTAGGTTTAGGGTTATATTTAGGTAAGGGTTAGAGTTTGAGCCAGGTTTAGGGCTCGGGCAAGTGTAGGATTAGGCTTAGGTTAGGGTTTTGATTAGGGCTATGTTTAAGGCTAGGATAAGGGCTAGGTTTTTTATGAGGTTTAGGGCTAACATTAGGGCTATGGGAAATATAAGAGATAGGAATATGTTTATGGCTAGTTTTAGGGTCAGGGTTATGGATATGTCTAGTGTTAGGGTTTGGTTTTGGGTTAGGAATAGGTTTAGAGCTAGAGTTTGTTCAGGGTTAAGGGTCATTGTTCAGGATAGTGTTAGATTTAGGGTGAGTGCCAGAATTATGACTAGCTTTGGGTCTAGTCTTTAAGTTTGGTTAACGGTTATTGTTAGGGCTAGTGCTCAGTTTTTGTTTAAGGTTAGGGCTAGATTTATGACTATATTTAGGATTAGGTTTCGTATAGTGCTAGTGTTACTGTTAGGTTTAAGTATAGGTTTACCGGTATGGGAAGTGTTAGGTTTTGGTTTAGTGTTAGGGTCAGGTTTAGACTTAGAGTTAGTGTTAGGGTCAGGATAAGGGTCAGGGTTAGGGTTAGGTTTAGAGCTAGAATGAGGGCTAGAATAGGACTAGTAATAGAGTTATCGTTTGGGGTAGGCTAAGGATTAAGTTTAGGACTAGGATAGCATTAGGGTGAGGGTTTGGCTTAAGAAAAGAGATAGGGTTTAAGGTAGGGTTAGGGTTAGGGTTAGTTTTAGGGCTAGGGTTAGGGTTAGGGTTAGAGTTAAAAAATAGAGTTAGCTCTCGGATTCAGGCTAGGATTTGTGTTATCATTAGGGCTATGGCTAATAAAAGAACTAGATTTCTTTTTATGGTTAGTTCTATGGTTAGCATTAGGGAAATGTTTAGATCTGGGGTTAGTGTTAGGGGCCGAGTCAGGGTCAGGGTTACTTCTAGGTTTGGGGTTAGGACTCAAATGAGGGCTAGGTGTAGCTTTAAGGTTTGGTTTAGGTTAAGGGTTAGGGTTATGGCTCGGTTTTGTTTTAGGGTTAGGGTAGATTTCCAATTAGTATTAGGGTTAAAGCTAGTGTTATGGTGAGGTTTATACTTAATTTTAGTTTTAGATCCATATTTAAGCCTTGGGCAAATGTTAGGGCTAAGTTTGGGGCTAGGGATAGGGCTAGCATTTGGGTTATGTTTAGGAATAGGTATAGAACTAGGGATAGAGCTAGGGTGAAAGTTAGAGTTACTCTTAGGGATAGTGATCGGGTTAGGTTTAGTGATAGGGCTAAATTAGGGCTAGGATTAGTGCTAGATTTAGGCCTAGGTTTAGAGCTAGGGTTAATTAAGATATTAGAGTTAGGGTAAGGTAAGATATTACATCTATGTTTATGCTGGACAAAGGATAAAATTAGGGTTGGCTAGGGTTAAAATTTGGGTTAGGATTAAGTCTAGGATTACAACTAGGATTAGAGCTAGGGATAGGGCTAATGTCAGGTCTAGGTTAAGTTTAGGCTAGGGTTAGGAATAGGGCTATGGCTCAGTTTTGTTTTAGAACTAGCCCTAGGGTTAGGGCTAGTTTTATGATTAGCGATAGTGTTAGGGCTAGTGATAGGGTGAAGTTTAGACTTAGATTTATTGTTATGGTTCAACCTAGGTTTAGGGCTATGGCAAGGATTAGGACTAATGTTAGGGCTAGTGTTAGGGTTATCATAATGGATAGGGTTAGAACTAGAAATAGGGCAAGGGAGAGAGTTTGAATTAGTCTTTGGGCTAGGGTTAGGGGTAGGTTTAGATTTAAGACTAAATTAGGGCTAGGATTAGCACAAGTGTTAGTGTTAGAGTTAGGCCTAGTGTTAGGGTTAGTGTTAGTGTTAGGGTTAGGATTAGATTTAGTGGAAGGGATAGGGTTATTGCTAGCTTTAGTGCTATGGCAAGGGTTAGAATTAGGGTTAGCTCTAAGGTTAGGGTTTGGGTTAGGATTAAGGCTAGGTTTAGGGTTAAACTGAGTGTTTATGTTAGGGCTAGGGCTAGGATTAGGACTAGGGCTAATGTCAGGTCTAGGTTTATGGTTAGTATAAGTTTTAGTGTTAGGTTATGGCTATGTCTAGTGTAAGGGTTAGGTTTAGGGTAGGGGACAGGTTTAGAGCTAGGGGTATTATAAGAGTCAGGGTCCAGGTAGAGTTTGGTTTAGGTTAAGTTTTAGGGTTAATGCTTGAATTAGCATTTGGTTAGGGTTAGGGTTAGGGTTGGGGTTAGGGTAATGGTTAGAATTAGGTTTATGGTTGTGGTTAAGTTTAGAGTAATGGATAGGGTTGTTGTTAGTGATAGGGTTACCTTAGGCCAAGGGATAGCATTTGGGTTAGGCTTATCTTTAGGGTAATGGATAGGGTTAGAGCTAAGGTTAGGGCTAAGGTTAGGGTTAGAATAGGGTTAAAGTTGGGGTTAGACCTAGGGTTAATGTTAGGATTAGGTTTAGCATAAGTGTAGGCATTTGAACTAGGGTTAGGGCTAGGGCGAGGGTTAGGGTTTGAGTCAGGGCTAGGGATAGGTTTAGGTTTAGAGTTATGTTTAGACTAAGAATTAGAGTTTGAGCTAGGGTTAGGGCTAGGACGAGGGTTTGCATTATGGTTAGGATTATGGTTAGGGCTAGGTTTGGGGCTAGGATAAGGGCTAGGTTTTGTGTGATGTTTAGGGATAACGTTAGGGCTATGGGTAATGTAAGAGCTAGGGATATGGTTATGGCTACTTTTAGGGTCAGGGTTATGGGTAAGTCTAATGTTAGGATTAGGTTTTGGTTTAGAATAAGTTTTAGAGCTAGGGTTTCTATTAGGTTAAGGGTCATTGTTCGGTTAGGGTTAGTTTTATGGTTAGGGCCACAATTAGGACTAGTGTTTGGTCTAATGATAGGTTTAGTCTTTACGTTAGGTTAAAGGTTACTGTTAGGGCTAGTGCTAATTTTTTGTTTAGGGCTAGGGCTAGATTTATGACTCTATTTAGGATTAGGTTTGGTCTAGTGCTAGTGTTACTGTTAGGTTTACCAGTATGTGTAGTGTTAGGGTTCGGGTTAGGGTTAGGGTCAGGTTTAGATCTAGGGTTAGTGTTAGGGTCAAAACAAGGGTCAGGGTTAGGATTAGGGTTAAAGCTAGAATGAGGGGTAGTTTTAGGACAAGTAATAGTGGTAGGGTTTGGAGTAGGCTTAGGATTAAGATTAGGACTAGAGTAGCATTAGGGAAAGAGTTTGGTTTAGGGAAAGGGATAGGGTTAGAGATTCAGTTAGGGTTAGGGTTAGAGTCAGGGCTCGGATTAGGCTAGGATTTGTGTTAGCATTAGGGCTATGGCTAATGAAAGAACTAGGATTCCAATTAGGGCTAGTTATAGGGTTAGAATTAGGGCAATGTTTAGAGCTAGGGGTACTGTTAGGTTCCGACTCAGGGTCAGGGTTATCTCTATGGTTAGGGATAGGACTCAAATTAGGGCTAAGTTTAGGAATAGGTGTAGAGTTACTGTTTGGTTTAGGTTAAGGGTTAAAGTTAGGATTATGGCTCTATTTTGTTTTAGGGCTAGGGTAGGGTTAGGGATAATTTTCCAATTAGCATTAGGTTTAGGGCTCATGTTAGGGTGAGGTTTGGGTTTACGGTTAGGGTTTACAAATAGGTTTAGGGCTAGGGTGATGGTTAGAGTTAGGGTTGGGCCTAGGGATAGGGCTAGGTTTTGGGTAATGGTAAGTGATATGTTTTGAACTAGGGATAGGGATAGGGTGAGAGTTAGAGTTAGTTTTAGGGATAGGGATAGGACTAGGTTTAGGATTAGGGTTAATTTAGGGCTAGGATTAGCCCTTGGGTTAGTGTTAGGTTTTGGCCTAGAGTTAGGACTAGGGTTAGGGTTAGGGTTAGGGTTAGTGTTAGGGTTAGGGTAAGGTATGATGTTGCAGCTATATTTTGGGCTAGGGCATGGGATAAAATTAGGGTTAGGGCTCTGGTTAAGGTTAGGATTAAGATTAAGGCTAGGTTTAGGGCTAGGATTAGGTCTAGGGCTAATGTCAGTTCTAGGGTTATGGTTAGGGATAATTTTAGGTTTAGGTTTATTGCCAGGTCTATTGTAAGTGTTAGGTTGAGGGTTAGGGTCAGGTTTACATCTAGCGTCATTATTAGAGTCAGAGTCATGGTTAGGTTAAGGCTTAGGGTTAGGGCTAAAATTAGCATTAGAGTTAGGATAATGGGTATGGTTATGTTTCAGGTACAGGTTAGGTTTAGTATAAAGGACAGGGTTAGGGTAAGGCATAGGGTTAGAGGTAGGCCGAGGGATAGAATTTGGTCAGGTAATGGATAGGATTAAAGTTACTGTTAGGACTAGGGTTATGGTTAGGTTAAGGCTATGGTTAGGATTAGGCCTAGGGTTAGAATTTGCTTAGGGTTATGGTTAGGGTGATGGATAAAATTATATCTAGGTTTAGGTCTAGTGTTATGGTTAGAAATAGGGCTATGGTTCAGTTTAGGTTTCGGGTTAGGACAAGGTTTAGGTTTAGAGTCAGGTTTAGGTTAAATGTTAGGGATAGGGATAGGGTGAGGGCTACAATTAAAACTAGGTTTAAAGCTCAGATTAGGGCTAGGTTTTGGGTTAGGTTAGAGCTAGTGTAGGACTATGGCTAATGTAAGAACTAGAGTTACGATTAGGGCTAGTGTTCCGGTTAGCATTAGGACTAGGTATAGTGTTTATATTAGGTTTAGTTTTAGGGTGATGATTAGAGATAGGATTAGTGTTATGGTCAGAGTCAGGATTAGTGTTAATATTAGGATTATGGATAGGACTCAAATTAGGGTGAGGGTTAAGGCTAGATGGAGGGTTAGGATTTGTATTAGGGTTAGGGTAAGAATTAGGAATAGCGCTAATGTTAGGTCTAGGGTTACGTTTAGGTTAGGGTTAGGATTGGGGCTATGGCTCAGTTTTGTTTTAGAGCTAGGGCTTGGGTTAGGGCTAGTTTTGGTATTAGCGATAGTGTTAGGGCTAGTAGTAAAGTGAGGTTTAAGCTTATATTAATTGTTATGGTTAGATCTAGGTTTAGGGCTAGGGCTATGGTTAGGGATAATGTTATGGCTAGTGTTACTGTTATGATAAGAGATAGGGTTAGAACTAGAAATAGGGCTAGGGTGAGAGTTAGAGTTAGTCTTAGGGCTAGGGTTAGGGGTGGGTTTAAGGTCAGGGCTAAATTAGAGCTAGGATTAGCACTAGGGTTATTGTTACTGTTAGGGCTAGGGTTATGGTTAGTGTTAGTGTAGAGTTAGGGTTCGGTTTAGGGAAAGGGATAGGGTTATAGCCAGGTTTAGGGATAGGGAAAGAGTTAGAATTAGGGTTAGGGTTAGGTTAGGTTTCGGGTTATGATTAAGGCTAGCTTTAGGGCTAGGTTTGAGGGTTTGTGTTAGGGCTAAGGCTAGGATTGGGTCTAGGACTAATGTCAGGTCAAGGGTTATAGTTAGGAATAGATATAGGGTTAGGTTATAGCTAGCCAAGTGTAAGGATTACATTTAGGGTAAGGGTCAGGTTTAGAGTTAGGTGTATTATTAGGGTCAGGGTCCAGGTAGGGTTTGGTTTAGTTTAAGTTTAGAGTTAAGAATTGAATTTATGTTAGGGTAAGGGTTAGAGTTAGGGTAATGGATAGGGTTAGGTTTAGGGTTCAGGTTAATTTTAGAGTAATGGATAGGGTTAATGTTAGCAATAGGGTTAGCATTAGGCCTAGGGTTAGCATTTGAGTTAGGCTTATCTGTAGGTTAATGGATAAGGTTAGAGCTAAGGTTAGTGCTAGGGTTAAGTTTAGGATTAGGGCTAGGGTTATGTTTAGGCCTAGGTTTAGTGTCAGGGTTAGGTTTAGGGTGTTAGGGTATGAGCTAGGGTTAGGGCTAGGGCAATGGTTAGGGTTAGAGTCAGGGCTAGGGTTATGGTTAGGATTGCAATTAGGGCTAGGTTTAGGGATAGAATATGGCTAGGTTTTTATGGTGTTTATGGCTAGCATTAGGGCTATCAGTGTTAGGGTTAGAGTTAGGGCCAGAATTAGGACTAGTGTTGGATCTAGGGATAGGGTTAGTCTTTGGGTTAGGTTAAGGGTTATTGTTTGGGCTAGTGCAAGGTTTTTGTTTAGGGCTAGGGCTAGATTTATGACTCTATTTAGGATAAGTTTTGGTCCAGTGCTAGTGTTACTGTTAGGTTTAGGTACAGGTTTACTGGTAGGGGTAGGGGTAGGGTCCGGTTTAGGGTTAGTGTGAGGTTTAGTTCTAGAGTTAGTGTTAGTGTCAGAATAAGGGTCAGGGTTTGGGTTAGAGTTATAGCTATAATAAGGGCTAGGGTTAGGGCTAGTAATAGAGTTGGGGATTGGGTTAGGCTAATGATTAGGGTTAGGACTAGGTAACATTATGGTGAGGGTTTTGCTTAGGGAAAGGGATGGGTTTAGAGGTAGGATTAGGGTTAGGGATAGGTTTAGGGTTAGGGTTAGGGTTAGTTTTAGGGCTAAACATTGGTTTAGAGCTTGGATTAGCTCTAGGATTTGTGTTAGCTTTAGGGCTATGGCTAATGAAAAAACTTGGTTTCTGATTAGGGCTAGTTCTAGGGTTAGCGTTAGGGCAATGTATAGAGCTAGGGTTAGTGTTAGGATCCAAGTCAGGGTCAGGTTACTTCTAGGGTTAGGTTTAGCACTCAAATAATGGTAAGGTTTAGGGGTAAGTTTAGGGTTAATGTTTGATTTAGGTTAAGGGTTAGGGTTAGGGTTATGGCTCAGTTTTGTTTTAGGGCTACTGTAGGGTTTGGGCCAGTTTTCCAAATAGCATTAGGTTCAGGGCTAGTTTTAGGGTGAGCTTTAGGCTTAAGGTTAGGTTTAGATCCACGTTTAGGACTAGGACAAAGTTTAGGGCTAAGGTTGGGGCTAGGGATAGGGCTAGAGTTTGGGTTATGATAAGGAATAGGTTTAGATCTAGGGATAGGGCTAGGGTGAGAGTTAGAGTTAGTCTTAGGGCTAGGGATAGGGTTAGGTTTAGGGTTAGAGCTAAAATAGGGCTAGGATTAGTGCTAGGGTTAGTGTTAGGTTTAGGCCTAGGTTTAGTGCTAAGGTTAGGGTAAGGTATAATGTTACAGCTACGTTTTGGGATAGGACAAGGGATAAAATTAGGGATAGGGCTAGGGTAAAAGTTATGGTTAGGATTAAGGCTAGGCTTAGTGCTAGGATTAGCGCTAGGTTTTGTGTTAGGGTTAGGGCTAGCATTAGGGATAGGGCTAATGTCAGGTCTAGGGTTATGGTTAGGGATAGTTTTAGGGTTAGGTTTATAGCCAGATCTATTGTAAGGGTTAGGTTGAGTGTTAGGGTCAGCTTTACAGCTCAGGTATTATTAGGGTCGGAATCAGGGTGTGGGTATGTGTTAGGTTAAGGTTTCGGTTTAGGGCTCAAATTAGCATTAGGGTTAGTGTTAGGGTTAGGGTAATGGATATGGTTAGGTTTAGGGTTCAGTTTAGGTTTAGGGTAATGGACAGCCTTAGGGTTAGGAATAGTGTTAAGGTTAAGCCTAGAGATAGAATTCAGTTATGGTTATGGTTAAGGTAACGGATAGGATTAGAGCTACAGTTAGGGCTTGGATTATTGATAGGTTAGGTCTATGGTTAGTTTTAGGCCTAGGGTTAGAATTTGGTTAGGGTTAGGGTTAGGGTAATAAATAATATTAGAGCTAGGGTTAGGTCTAGGGTTCTGGTTAGGATTAGGGCCATGGTTCAGGTTAGGTCAAGGTTTAGTTTTGGGGTTAGGTTTAGGTTAAGTGTTAGCGCTAGGTTAGGGTTAGGAATAGAGTTAAAGCTAGGATTAGGGCTCAGATTAGGGTTAGGTTTTGGGTTAGGTTAGGGATAAGGTAGGACTATGGCTATTGTAAGAACTAGAGTTAAGATTAGGGCTAGTTTTAGAGTTAGCATTAGTTCTAGATCTAGTGTTTAGGTTTAGGTTTAGGGAGATGATTAGAGATAGGGTTAGTGTTAGGGTCAGATTCAGGATCAGTGATACTGATCAGGGTTAGGGATAGGACTCAAATTAGGGCTAGGATTATGGCTAGGGGTAGGGTTAGGGTTTGTGTTAGGTTTAGGGTAAGAATTAGGGATAGGACTAATGTCAGTTATAGAGTCACCGTTAGGCTAGGGTTAGGGTTAGAGCTATGGCTCAGTTTTGTTTTAGAGCTAGGGCTAGGGTTAGGGCTAGTTTTAGGATTAGCGATAGTGTTAGGGCTAGTGGTAGGATGAGGTTTAGGCTTAGATTTATTGTTATGGTTAGATCTAGGTTTAGGGTTAGGGCCTGCATGAGGGTTAAGGTTAGGGCAAGTGTTAGGGTGACGGTAATGGATAGGGTTAGAACAAGAAATAGAACTGGGGTGCTATTAGAATTATTCTTTGGTCTAGGATTATGGGTAGGTTTAGGGTTAGGGCTAAATTAGGGCTAGGATAAGCGCTAGGGTTAGTGTTAGGTTTAGGCCTAGGGTTAGGGCTAGGGTTATGGTTAGTGTTAGTGTTAGGATTAGGGTTAGTTTTAGGGGAAGGGATGGGGATATAGCTAGGTTTAGAGCTAGGGTTCGGGTTAGAATTTGATTTAGAGCTAAGTTTAGGGTTTGGTTTAGGATTAAGGCTAGGTTTAGTGCCAGGATGAGGGTATGTGTTAGGGCTAGGACTAAGATTAGGACTAGGGCTAATATCAGGTCTACTGTTATGGTTAGGGATAGTTTTAGGGTTAGGTTATGGCTAGGTCTAGTGTAAGAATTACGTTTAGGGTAAGTGTCAGGTTTAGAGCTAGGTGTATTGTTAGAGTCAGGGTCTGGTAGGGTTTGGTTTAGTTTAAGGTTTAGAATTAAGGGTTGAATTTGCATTAGGGTTAGGGTTAGAGTTGGGGTAATGTAAAGGGTTAGGTTTAGGGTTCAGGTTAATTTTAGAGTAATGGATAGGGTTAGTGTTAGCAATAGGGTTAGCATTAGGCCTAGGGTTAGCATTTGAGTTAGGATTATCTGTAGGTTAATGGATACGGTTAGTGCTAGTGTTAAGGTTAGGATTAGGGCTAGGGTTAGGTTTAGATCTAGGGTTAGTGTCAGGGTTAGGTTTAAGGTAAGTGTTAGTGTATGAGCTAGGGTTAGGTCTAGGGTGATGGTTAGGGTTAGGGTTAGGCTAGGGTTATGGTTAGGGCTACAATTAGGGTTAGGTTTAGGGCTGGGATAAAGGCTAGGTTTGTGTAATGTTTATGGCTAGCATTAGGGCTATGGGTAATGTAAGAGCTCGGGTTATGGTTATGGCTAGTTTTAGAGTAAGGGTTATGGATAAGTCTAGTGTTAGGGTTAGGTTTTGGGTTAGGATAAGGTTTAGAGCTAGGGTTTGTGTTAGGGTAAGCGTCAATGTTTGGGTTAGGGTTTGGGCCAGAATTAGAACTAGTGTTGGGTCTAGGGATACGGTTAGTCTTTGTGTTAGGTTAAGGGTTATTGTTAGGGCTAGTTCAAGGTTTTTGTTTAGAACTAGGGCTAAATTTATGACTCTATTTAGGATTAGGTTTGGTCTAGTGCTAGTGTTACTGTTAGATTTAGGTATAGGTTTACTGGTAGGGGTATAGTTAGGGTCGGTTTAGGGTTAGTGTCAGGTTTAGATCTAGGGTTAGTGTTAGGGTCAGAATAAGGGTCAGGGTTTGGGTTAGGGCTAGAATTAGTATGAGGCCTAAGGTTAGGACTAGTAAAAGAGTTAGGGTTTGGGATAGGCTAAGGATTAGTGTTGGGACTAGGGTAGCATTAGGGTGAGGGTTTGGATTAGGGTAAGGGGTAGGATTAGAGGTAGGTTTCGGATTAGGGATAGGGCTAGGGATAGGGTTTGGGTTATGGTTAGTCTTAGAGTTAAACCTAGGGTTAAGGCTCAGATCAGTGCTAGGATATGTGTTAGCATTAGGGCTATGGCAAATGAAAGAACTTGGTTTCTGATTAGGGCTAGTTCTTGATTTAGCATTAAGGAATGTTTAGAGCTAGGGTTAGTGTTAAGGTCCGAGTCAGAATCAGGGTCATTTCTAGGGTTAGTGTTAGGACTCAAATTAGGGCTAGGTTTAGGGCTAGGTGTAGGGTTGTTAAAAGTTAGGGTTATGGTTCAGTTTTGTTTTAGAGCTAGGGTAGGGTTAGGGCTAGTTTACAAATTAGCATTGGTGTTAGGATTAGTGCTAGGGTTAGTGTTAGGTTTAGGCCTAGGTTTAGGGCTAGGGTTAAGGATAGCGTTAGGGTTAGGGTAAGGTATGATGTTATGGCTATGTTTTGTGCTAGGACAAGGGATAAAATTAGTGTTAGAGCTAGGGTTAAGATCAGGGTTAGGATGAAAGCTAGGCTTAGAACTAGGATTAGGGCTAGGGATAGGGCTAATGTCAGATCTAGGGTTAAGGTTAGGGTAGGGTTAGGGATAGGACTATGGGTCAGTGTTTTTTTCTAGAACTAGGCCTAGGGTTAGGGCTTGTTTTATGATTAGCAATAGTGTTAGGGCTAGTGGTAGAGTGAAGATTAGGCTTAGATTTATTGTTATGGTTAGATATAGGTTTAGGGCTATGGCTAGAGTTAGGGCTATGTTTAGGCCTAGTGTGGGGTTATGGTAACAGATAGGGTTAGAACTAGAAATAGGGCTAGGGTGAGAGTTTGAGGTAGTCTTTGGGCTAAGGTTAGGGGTAGATTTAGGGATAGGGCTAAATTAGGGCTAGGATTAGTGCTAGTGTTAGTATTAGAGTTAGGCCTAGGGTTAGGGTTAGTGTTAGTGTTGGGGTTAGGATTAGGTTTAGGGGAAGGGATAGGATTATAGCTAGGTTTAGGGCTAAAATGATGGTTAGAATTAGAGTTAGGATTAAGGTTAGGGTTTGGGTTAGGATTAAGACTAGGTTTAGGGCTAGTCTGTGGGTTTGTGTTAGGGCTACTGCTAGGATTAGGGCTAGGGCTAATGTCAGGTCTAGGTTTATGGTTAGTATTAGTTTTAGTGTTAGGTTATGGCTATGTCCAGTGTAAGGTTTAGGTACAGGGTAAGGGTCAAGTTTAGAGCTAGGTGTATTATTAGGGTCAGAGTCCGGGTAGAGTTTGGTTTAGGTTAAGATTTAGGGTTAATGCTTGAATTAGTGGTGGGTTAGGGTTAGGGTTAGGGTAATGGATAGTGTTAGGTTTAGAGTAATGGATAGGGTTAGTGTTAGCGATAGGGTTATCATTAGGCATAGGAATAGCATTTGGGTTAGGCTTATATTTAGGGTAATGGATAGGGTTAGAGCTAAGATTAGGGATAGGTTAGGTTTAGGGTTGGGTTTAGGGTTAGGCCTAGGGTTAATGTTAGGGTTAGGTTTAGGTTAAGTGTAGGCATTTGAGCTAGGGTTAGGGCTAGGGCGAGGGTTAGGGTTTGAGTCATGGCAAGGGTTTGGTTTAGGGTTAGGGTTATCTTTAGGCTAAGGGTTAAAGTTTGAGCTAGGGTTAAGGCTAGGTTGAGGATTAGCATTAGGGGTAAATCTAAGGTTAGGTTAGGGTTATGATTAGGGCTAGGCTTAGGGCTAGGCTATGGGCTAGGTTTTGTGTGATGTTTAGGGCCAACGTTAGGGCTAGGGGTAATGTAAGAGATAGGAATATGGTTATGGCTAGTGTTAGGCTCAGGGTTATGGATAAGTCTATGTTAGGGTTAGGTTTTGGTTTAGAATAAGGTTTAGAGCTAGGGTTTGTATTAGATTAAGTGTCATTGTTGAGTTAGGGTTAGTTTTAGGGTTAGGGCCACAATTAGGATCTAGTGATAGCTTTAGTCTTTACGTTAGGTTAAGGGTTATTGTTAGGGCTAGTGCTAGGTTTTTGTTTAGGTCTAGGGCTAGATTTATGACTCTATTTAGGATTAGGTTTGGTCTAGTGCTAGTGTTACTGTTAGGTTTAGGTATAGGTTTACCAGTAGACGTAGTGTTAGGGTTCAGTTTAGGGTTAGTGTCAGGTTTAGATCTAAGGTTAGTGTTAGGGTCAGAATAAGGGTCAGGGTTAGGGTTAAGGTTAGAGCTAGAATGCGGGCTAGGTTTAGGACTAGGAATAGAGTTAGGGTTTGGGGTAGGCTGAGAATCATGGTTAGGACTAGGGTAGCATTAGGGTGAGGGTTTGGCTTAGGGTAAGTGATAGGGTTAGAGGTAGGGTTAGGGTTAGTGTTAGGTTTAGGGTTAAATCTATGATTAGGGCTCAGAATAAGGCTAGGATTTGTATTAGCATTAGGGTTACAGCTAATGAAAGAATAGGATTCTGCTTAGGGATAGTTCTAGGTTTAGCATTAGTCAATGTTTAGAGCTAGGGTTAATGGTAGGATCTGAGTCAGGGTCAGAGTTATTTCTAGGGTTAGGTTTAGGACTCAAATTAGGGCTATGTTTAGGGCTATGTGTAGTGTTAGGGTTTGGTTTAGCTTAAGAGTTAGATTTAGGGTTCTGGCTTGGTTTGGTTTTAGGGCTTGGATAGTGTTAGTTCTAGTTTTCCAATTATCATTAGGATTAGGGCTAGTGTAAGAGTGAGCTTTAGGGTTAGAACCAGGTTTAGGGCTAAGATTGGGGCTAGAGATAGGGATAGGGTTTGGATTATGGTAAGGTATAGTTTTAGAACTAGGGATAGCACTAGGGCGAGAGTAAGAGTTAGGCTTAGGGCTAGGGATAGTGTTAGGTTTAGGGTTAGGGCTAAATTAGAGCTAGATTAGAGCTATGGTTAGTGGTAGTTTTAGGCCTAGGATTAGGGCTAGGGTTAGGTTTCGTGTTAGGGTTAGGGTAAGGTATGATGTTACAGCTACATTTAGGGCTAGGGCAAGGCATAAAATTACAGTTAGGGCTCATGTTAATGTTAAGGTTAGGATTAAGGTTAGGTTTAGGGATAGGATTAGGGCTAGGCGTTTGTTAGGTTTAGGGCTAGGATTAGGGATAGGGCTAATGTCAGGTCTAGTGTTATGTTTAGGGAAAGTTTTAGGGTAAGGATTATGGCCAGGTCTATTGTAAGTGATAGGTTGAGGTTTAGGGTCTGGTTTACAGCTAGGGGTATTATTAGGATCAGAGTCAGGGTTAGGGCATGGGTTAGGTTAAGGTTTAGGCTTAGGGCTCAAATTAGCATTAGGGTTAGTGTTAGGGTTAGAATAATGGATATGGTTAGGTTTAGGGTTAAGATTAGATTTAGAGTAATGGACAGGTTTAGGGTTAGGGATAGGGTTAGGTTTAGGACTAGGGATAGAATTCGGTTAGGGTTATGGTTAGGGTAATATATTGGATTAGAGCTACAGTTAAGGCTAGGATTATGGTTAGGTTAAGGCTATGGTTATGGTTAGGCCTAGGATTAGAATTCGGTTAGGGTTATGGTTAGGGTAATGGATAAGTTTAGAGCTAGACATAGGGCTAGGATTATGGTTAGGATTAGGGTGATGGTTTGGGTTAGATTTCAGGTTAGGACAAGATTTAGGTTTATGGTTAGGTTTATTTTAAGTGTTAGGGCTAGAGTTAGGGTTAGGGCTAGGATTAAATCTAGGGTTAGGGCTCTGATTAGTGCTAGGTTTTAGGTTAGGTTAGGGCTATGTAGGACTGCTGCTAATGGTAGAATTAGGGTTATGATTAGGGCTAGTGTTAAGTTTAGCATTATGTCTAAATCTAGTGTTTACATTAGGTTTTGGTTTAGGGTGATGATTAGAGATAGATTTAGTGTTACCATCAGAGTCAGGATCAGTGTTACTGATCAGAGTTAGGGATAGACTCAATTAGGGCTAGGGTTAAGGCTAGGTATAGGGTTAGAGTTTGTGTATGGCTTAGGGTAAGAATTTGGGATAGGGCTAATGTCATGTCTAGGATTATAGTTTGGTTGGGGTTAGGGTTAGGGTTTTGACTCAGTTTTGTTTTACAGCTATGGCTAGGATTAGGGCTACATTTAGGATTAGCAATAGTGTTAGGGCTAGTGGTATGGTGAGGTTTAGGCTTAGATTTATTATTATGGTTATATCTAGGTTTAGGGCTAAGGTTAGGGCTAGTGTTAGGGTTATGGTAACAGATAGAGTTACAACTAGAAATATGGCTAGGGCGAGAGTTATAATTAGTTTTAGGGCTAGGATTAGGGTTCGGTTTAGGGTTAGGGCTAAATTAGATCTAGATTTAGGGCTAGGGTGAGTGTTAGTGTTAGGGCTAGGTTTAGGGCTAGGGTTAGGGTTAGTGTTAGATTTAGGGTTACAGTTAGGGTTAGGGGAAGGGATGGGGTTATAGCTAGGTTTAGGGTTAGGGCAATGGTTAGAATTAGGGTTAGGGCTATGGTTAGGATTAAGGCTAGGTTTAGGGCTAGGATGATGATTTGTGTTAGGGCTAGGTCTAGGATTAGGACTAAGGCTAATGTCAGGTCTAGATTTATGGTTAGTGTTAGTTTTAGAATTAAGTTATGGCTAGGTCTTGTGTAAGGGTTAGGTTTAGGTAAGGGTCAGGTTTAAAGCTAGGTGTATTATTAGGGTCAGGGTCCGGGTAGGGTTTGGTTTAGGTTAAGGATTACGTTTAAGAATTGAATTAGCATTAGGGTTAGGGTTAGGGCAATGGATAGGGTTAGGTTTAGGGTTAAGGATAGATTTAGAGTAATCGATAGGGTTAATGTTAGTGATAGGTTTAGCATTAGGCCTAGGATTAGCATTTCAGTTAGCCTTATATTTAGGTTTATGTATAGGGTTAGAAATTAAATAAGGGCTAAGAATAAGGTTAAGTTTAGGGTTAGGGTTAGGCCTAGGGTGAGTATCAGGGATAGTTTCAGGGTTATGTTTAGGGTAAGGGTTAGAGCTTGAGCTACAATTAGGGCCAGGGCAAGTGTAGGGTTAGATTTAGGTCTAGGTTTATGGTTAGGGTTACAATAAGGGCTAGGTTTAGGGCTAAGATAAGGCCTAGGGTTTGTGTGAGGTTTAGGGCTACCATTAGGGCTATGGGAAATGTAAGAGCTAGAGAAATGTTTATGGAAAGTTTTAGGGTTATGGAGAAGTCCAGTGTTAGGGTTAACAAATGATTCAACCTAGAAGAATGAAATTTAGTGGGCCAAGTGCTACTGGAGTGTTGATCCTTACTGCCAAGTATCATCAATATTGGGTGAAAAAATATTTGCTGGGATTTCAGGAAACTCGGAGTTCTGTGGAAGCTTGGCAAAAGCTTTCAAATGAAATTGCTTATTCCCAGCCTTTCTTTCTGGCTACTTCAAGAGGCAACAAAGCTTAGAGAGCAAACTGAGACCTAATTCAGTTTTTCCAGTTTCAAGTAGCTAGCACAAATCGTGTTTGCTTTAGAGTTCCAAATGCCTCTATCACTATAGGGGAAAACGAAGTGAAACCTAAAATTTCAAAGTGTTCCTGCAAACGAATGCTTCAACCTAGAAAAACGAAATTTGGGGGGCCAAGTGCAACTGTAGTACTGATCATTACCAGCAAGTGTCCTCAAGATTGGGTGAAAAATATTTTCTGGTATTTCAGGAAACTCAGAGTTCAGTGCAAGCTTGGAAAACGCTTTCAAATGAAAGTGTTTTTCCACAGTCTCTGCTTAGGGCTACTTTAAGAGGGAACAATCCATAGAGAGAGCTCTGAGAACTGATGAAGTGTGTCAAGGTTCAAGCAGCTAGCACAGATCGTGTTTGATTTAGAGTTCCAAATGCCTCTATCACTATAGGGAAAACAAAGTGAAAATTAAAATTTCAAAGTGTTCCTGCAAACGAACACTTCAACCTAGAAGAACGAAATTTGTGGGGCCAAGTGCGACTGAAGTCCTGATCATTACCACCAAGTATCATCAACATTGGGTGAAACAATATTTGCTTGGTTTTCAGGAAACTTGGAGTTCTGTGGAAGCTTGGCAAACACTTTCCAATGAAATTGCTTATTCCTTGCCTTTTCTTGGTGCTACTTCAAGATTGAACAAACCTTAGAGAGTGCACTGAGAAATAAATCAGTTTTTCAAGATTCAACCAGGTAGCACAAACACGGTTTGATTTAGATTTCCAACTGCTTCTCTCCCTATAACGGGAAAATGAAGAGAAACCTAAAAATTCAGTGTTCCTGCAAATGAACACTTAAACCTAAAAGAACGAAAATTGGGTGGCCAAGTGCGACTGGAGTTTAGTACTCCAGTATCATCCAGATAATGCCAAGTATGATCCAGATTGGGTGAAAAAAATATTTCCTGGTATTTCAGGAACTCGGATTTCTGTGGAAGCTTGGCAAACGCTTTCAAATGAAGGTGTTTTTCCCCAGTACCTGCTTAGGGCTGCTTCCAGAGGGAACAAAGAATAGAGAGCGCACTGAGAATTAATAAAGTATTTCAATTTCAAGCAGATAACACAAACCCTGTTTGATTTAGAGTTCCAACTGCTTCTCTCCCTATAGGGTAAAATAAAGAGAAACGGAAGAATTCAAATTGTTCCTGCAAACGAACGCTTCAAACAAGAAGAAAGAAATTTGGGGGACCAAGTGCGACTGGAGCCCTGATCATTACCGCCAACTATCATCAAGTTTTGGTGAAAAAATATTTGCTGGTATTTCTGGAAACTAAGAGTTCTGTGTAAGCTTGGCAAACGTTTTCAAATGAACGTGTTTTTCCCCAGTCTCTGCTTAGGTCTACTACAAAAGGGAACAAACCATAGAGATATGACTGAGAACTGATTCAGTGTGTCAAGTTTCAAGCAGCTAGAACACACAGTGTTTGATTTAAAATTCCAACTGCATCTATCAATATAGGGGATAACAAAGAGAAATCTAAAAATTCAAACTCTTCCCTCAAACGAACGCTTCAACCTAGAAGAACGAAATTTGGGGGCCCAAGTGCGACTGGAGCCCTGATCATTACCACCAAGTATCATCAAGTTTGGGTGAAAAGATATTTGCTGGGATTTCTGGAAACTCACAGTTCTGTGGAAGCTTGGCAAACGTTTTCAAATGAAAGTGTTTTTCTTTCCCCAGTCTCTACATAGGTCTACTTCCAGAGGGAACAAACCATAGAGAGAGCACTGAGAACTAATTCAGTTTTTCAAGTCTCAAGCAGGTAGCACAAACCCTGTTTGATTTAGAGATGTAACTGCTTCTCTCCCTTTAGGGGAAAACAAAGAGAAACCTAAAAATTCAAACTGTTCCTGCAAACTCTTCAACCTAGAAGAACGAAATTCGTGGGGCCAAGTGCAACTGGAGTCCTGATCATTACTGCCAAGTATCATCAACATTGGTAAAACAATATTTGCTTGGTTTTCAGGAAAATTGGAGTTCTGTAGAAGCTTGGTAAACACTTTCCAATGAAATTGCTTATTCCTTGTATCTTCTTCGTGATACTTCAAGATTCAACAAACCTTAGAGAGTGCAATGAGAAATAAATCATTTTTTCAAGATTCAAGCAGGTAGCACAAACACGGATTGATTTAGATTTCCAACTGCTCTTCTCCCTATAGGGGAAAACAAAGAGAAACCAAAAATTCAGTGTTCCTGCAAACGAACGCTTCAACCTAGAATAACGAAATTTAGTAGGCCAAGTGTGACTGGAGTATTGATCCTTACTGTCAAATATCATCAAGATTGGGTGAAAAAATATTTGCTGGGATTTCAAAAAACTCAGAGTTCTGTGGAAGCTTGGAAAAGGCTTTCAAATGAAATTGCTTATTGCCAGCCTTTCCTTCTGGCTACATCAGGAGGCAACAAAGTGTAGAGAGTGCACTGAGAACTAATTCAGTTGTTCATGTTTCAAGCAGGTAGAAAACCCTGATCGATTTAGACTTTCAACTGCTTCTCTCCCTATAGGGGAAAATGAAGATAAACCAAAAAATTCAAACTATTGTTGCAAACAAACACTTCAAATTAAAAGAATGAAATTTGGGTGGCTATGTGAGATCTGAGTACTGATCATTACTGGCAATTGCCTCAAGATTGGGTGAAAAAATATTTGCTGGTATTTCAGGAAACTCAGAGTCCTTTGCAAGCTTGGCAAACGCTTTCAAATGAAATTGTTTATTCCCAGCCTTTCCTTCTGGGAACTTTCAGAGGGAAGAAAGCATAGAGAGCACACTGAGAACGAATTCAGTGTGTCAAGTTTCAAGCAGCTAGCACAAACCATGTTTGATTTAGAATTCCAACTGGATCTATCATTATAGGAGAAAACGAAGTGTAACATAAAATTTCAAAGTGTACCCGCAAATGAACGCTTCAACCTAGAAGCATGAAATTTGGGGTGCCAAGTGCGAATGAAGTAAAGATCATATCCACAAAGTATGATCAAGATTGGGTGAAAAAATATTTGCTGAGATTTCAGAAATCACTGAGTTATGTGCAATCTTGGCAAACCGTTTCAAATGAGATTATTCACTGCCTTTCCTTTGGGGTACTTCAAGAGGGAACAAAACATGCAATGCACGCTGAGAATGAATTCAGTGTGTCAAGTTTCAAGCAGCTAGCACAAAACGTGTATGATTTAGAGTTCCAATGGCATCTATCATTATAGGAGAAAAGAAAGTGAAACCGAAAAATTCAAAGTGTTCCTGCAAACAAACGCTTCAACCTAAAAGAAGGAAATTTGGATGGGTCAAGTGGGACTGGTGTTCAGATCATTACAGCCAAGTATCATCAAGATTGGTTGAGAAAACATTTGCTGAGATTTCAGGAAACTCGGAGTTCAGTGGAAGCTTGGCAAATGCTTTCAATTGAAACTGTTCTTCCCGAGTTTCTTCTTAAGGACACAAACAAGAGAGATAGCACTGAGAACTAATTTAGCAGGCCAAGATTCAAGCAGCTAGAACAAACCCTGTTTGATTGAGAGTTCCAGGTATATCTATCACTATAGTAGAAAACAGAGTGTAACATAAAATTACAAAGTGTTCCTGCAAACAAACGCTTCAACCAAGAAGAACGAAATTTGGGGTGCCAAGTGTGACTGAAGTAAAGATCATTACTGCCAAGTATCATCAAGACTGGGTGAAAAAATATTTGCTGTTATTTCTGGAAACTGGGAGTTCTGTGGAATATTCACAAATGCTTTCCAATGAAATTGTTTGTTCCCTGCCTTTCCTTTGGGCTACTTCAAGAAGGAAGAAAGCATACAATGTGCACTGAGAATGAATTCAGTGCGTCGAGTTTCAAGCAGCTAGCACAAATGATGTTTGTTTTAGAGTTCCAACTAGTTCTATCATCACAGGAGAAAAGAATGTAAAAATAAAAATTCAAACTGTTACTACAAATGAACGCTTCAACCCAGAAGAAAGAAATTTAGGGGGTCAAGAGGGATTGGTGTACTGATCATTACTGCCAAGTATTGTCATAATTGGTTGAAAAAATATTTGCTGAGATTTCAGGAAACATAGAGTTCTCTGGAAGCTTGGCAAACGCTTTCAATTGAAAGTGTTTTTTACTGAGTCTCTTCTTAGAGCTATTCAACAGAGCACAAAGGAGAGAGATAGCACTGAAAACTAATTTAGCCTGTCAAGTTTCAAGCAGCTAGCACAAACAGTGTTTCATTTAGAGTTCCAACTGCATCTATCACTATAGTAGAAAACAGAGTGAAATATAAAATTTCAAAGTGTTCCTGCAAATGAACACTTCAACCTAGAAGAAAAAAATTGAGGGGTCAAGTGGGAATGGTGTTCTGATCATTACCTCCATGTATCATCAAGATTGGTTTAAAAAATATTTGCTGAGATTTCAGGAAATTTGGAGTTCTGTGAAATCTTGGCCAACACTTTCAACTGAAAGTGTTTTTCCTGAATCTCCTCTTAGAGCTCTTCAAGAGGGCACAAACGAGAGAGACACCACTGAGAACTAATTTAGTGTTTCAAGATTCAAGCAGCTAGCACAAACACTGTTTCAATGAGGGTTCCAACTATATCTATCACTGTAGTAGAATAAAGAGTGAACCCTAAAATTACAAAGTGCTCCTACAAACAAACACTTCAAACGAGAAGAATGAAATTTGGGCGTCCAAGTGCGACACAAGTAAAGATCATTACCGCCAACTATCATCAAGATTGGGTGAAAAAACATTTGCTGTTACTTCTGGAAACTCGGAGTTCTGAGGAATCCTAGCAAACTGTTTCAAATGAAAGTGTTTTACTGATTCTCTTCTTAGAGCTATTCAACAGAGCACAAAGGAGAGAGGTAGCACCGAGAACTAATTTAGCATGTCAAGTTTCAAGCAGCTAGCACAAACCGTGTTTCATTTAGAGTTCCAACTGCATCTATCACTATAGTAGAAAACAGAGTGAAACATAAAATTTCAAAGTGTTCCTGCAAACGAACGCTTCAACCTAGAAGAAAAAAATTTAAGGGGTCAAGTGGGAATGGTGTTCTGATAATTACCTCCATGTATCATCAAGATTGGTTGAAAAAATATTTCTGCAATTTCAGGAAATTCAGAGTTCTGTGGAATCTTGGCCAATGCTTTCAATTGAAAGTGTTTTTCCTGAATCTCCTCTTAGAGCTCTTCAAGAGGGCACAAAGGAGAGAGACAGCACTGAGAACTAATTTAGTGTTTCAAGATTCAAGCAGCTAGCACAAACCCTGTTTCACTGAGAGTTCCAACTACATCTATCACTGTAGTAGAATAAAGAGTGAACCCTAAAATTACAAAGTGTTCCTGCAAACGAACGCTTCAACCAAGAAGAATGAAATTTGGGTGTCCAAGTGTGACACAAGTAAAGATCATTACCGCCAACTATCATCAAGATTGGGTGAAAAAATATTTGCTGTTATTTCTGGAAACTCGGAGTTCTGAGGAATCCTAGCAAATGCTTTCAAATGAAATTCTATATTCCATGCCTTTCCTTCTGGGTACTTTGAGAGGGAACAAAGCATAGAGAGCACACTGAGAACAAGTTCAGTGTGTCAAGTTTTAAGCAGCTAGCACAAACCGAGTTTGATTTAGAGTTCGAACTGCGTCTATCATCACAAGAGAAAAGAAGGTGAAAATGAAAATTCAAACTGTTACTGCAAATGGACGCTTCAACCGAGAGGGAGGAAATTCAGGGGGTCAAGTGGGAATGGTGTTATGATCATTACCACCAAGTATCGTCAAGATTGGTTGAAAAAATATTTGCTGTTATTTCTGGAAATTGGAGTTCTCTCGAATCTTGGCAAACACTTTCAAATGAAATTGATTATTCCCTGCCTTTCCTTCTTGGTACTTGAGAGAGAACAAAGCATAAAGAGCACACTGAGAAATATTTCAGTTTTAAGTTTAAAACAGCTAGCACAAACCTGGAAGCGGGTTTGATTTAGAGTTCCATCTTTTTCTCTCCCTAAAGGGGAAAAACCAAGTGAAACCTAAAAATTTAAACTCTTTCTTCAAACGAAGGTTTTAACCAAGAAGAACGAAATTTGATGGACCAAGAAGGATCAGTGTACTGATCATTACTGGCAAGTATCATCAAGATTGGTTGAGAAAATATTTGCTGAGATTTCAGGCAACTCGGAGTTCTGTGGAAGCTTGGAAAACACTTTCAAATGAAATTGTTTGTTCCCTGCCTTTCCTTTGGGCTACTTCAAAAAGGAAGAAAGCATACAATGTGCACTGAAAACGAATTAAGTGCATTGAGTTTCAAGCAGATAGCACAAACTGTGTTTCATTTAGAGATCCAACTGTGTCTATCATCGCAGGAGAAAAGAATGTAAAAATAAAAATTCAAACTGTTACAGCAAATGGACGTTTCAACCCAGAAGAAAGAAATTTATGGGAACAAGTGGGATTGGTGTACTGATCATAACCGCCAAGTATCGTCATAATTGGTTGAAAAAATATGTGCTGAGATTTCAGGAAACACAGAGTTCTCTGGAAGCGTGGCAAACACTTTCAATTGAAAGTGTTTTACTGAGTCTCTTCTTAGAGCTATTCAACAGAGCACAAAGGAGAGAGGTAGCACTGAGAACTAATTTAGCATATCAAGTTTCAAGCAGCTAGCACAAACCGTGTTTCATTTAGAGTTCCAACTGCATCTATCACTACAGTAGAAAACAGAGTGAAACATAAAATTTCAAAGTGTTCCTGCAAACGAACGCTTCAACCTAGAAGAAAAAAAAAAATTGAAGTGTCAAGTGGGAATGGTGTTCTGATCATTACCTCCATGTATCATCAAGATTGGTTGAAAAAAAATTTGCTGAGATTTCAGGAAATTCCGAGATCTGTGGAATCTTGGCCGAAGCTTTCAATTGAAAGTGTTTTTCCTGAATCTCCTCTTAGACCTGTTCAACAGAGCACAAAGGAGAGAGATAGCACTGAGAACTAATTTAATGTGTCAAGTTTTAATCAGCTTGCACAAACCGTGTTTGATTTAGAGTTCCAATTGCATCTATCACTATAGTAGAAAACAGTGTGTAACCTAAAATTTCAAAGTATTCCTGCAAACGTACACTTCAACCTGGAAGAACGATATTTGGGGTGCCAAGTAAAACTGAAGTAAAGATCATTACCGCCAAGTATCATCAAGATTGGTTGAGAAAATATTTGCTGAGATTTCATGCAACTCAAAGTTCTGTGGAAGCTTGAAAAAGACTTTCAAATGAAATTGTTTGTTCCCTGCCTTTCCTTTGCGCTACTTCAAGAAGAAAGAAAGCATACAATGCATACTGAGAATGAATTCAATGCCTTGAGTTTCATGCAGACAGCAGAAACCGTGTTTCATTTAGAGTTCCAACTGCATCTATCATCACAGGAGAAAAGAATGTAAAAATAAAAATTCAAACTGTTCCTGCAAACGAACGCTTCAATCAAGAAGAACGAAATTTGGGGTGCGAAGTGCAAATGAAGTAAAGATCCTTACCACCATGTATCATCAAGACTGGGTGAAAAATATTTGCTGTTATTTCTGGAAACTCGAAGTTCTGTGGAATCCTAGCAAACGCTTTCAAATGAAATTCTATATTCCATTCCTTTCCTTCTGGGTACTTTGAGAGGGAACAAAGCATAGAGAGCACACTGAGAATGAGTTCAGTGTGTCAAGTTTTAAGCAGCTAGCACAAACCGGGTTTGATTTAGAGTTCCAACTGCATCTATCATCACAAGAGAAAAGAAGGTGAAAATGAAAATTCAAACTGTTACTGCAAACCAACGCTTCAACCCAGAGGGAGTAAATTCAGGGGGTCAAGTGGGAGTGGTGTTATGATGTTTACCACCAAGTATCGTCAAGATTGGTTGAAAAAATATTTGCTGTAATTTCTGGAAATTGGAGTTCCATTGAATGTTGGCAAACACTTTCCAATGAAATTGTTTATTCCTGCCTTTCCTTCTGGGTACTTGAGAGGGAAAAAAGCATAAAGAGCACACTGAGAAATATTTCAGAGTGTTAACTTTCAAGCAGCTAGCACAAACTGGGAACTGGGTTTGATTTAGAGTTCCAACTTTTTCTCTCCCTAAAGGGGAAAAATGAAGTGAAACCTAAAATTTCAAACTCTGTCTTCTAACGAAGGTTTCAACCTAGAAGAACGAAATTTGGAGGGCCAAGTGAGATTGGTGTACTGATCATTACTGCCAAGTATCATCAAGATTGGTTGAGAAAATATTTGCTGAGATTTCAGGCAACTTGGAGTTCTGTGGAAGCTTGGAAAACACTTTCAAATGAAATTGTTTGTTCCCTGTCTTTCCTTTGGGCTACTTCAAGAAGGAAGAAAGCATACAATGCATACTGAGAATGAATTCAGTGCATTGATTTTCAAGCAGATAGCACAAACCGTGTTTCATTTAGAGTTCCAACTGCATCTATCATCACAAGAGAAAAGAAGGTGTATTTAAAAATTCAAACTGTTACTGCAAAGGAACGCTTCAACCTAGAGGAAGGCAATTTAGGGGATCAAGTGGGATTGTTGTTCTGATCATTACCGCCAAGTGTCATGAAGATTGGTTGCAAAAATATTTGCTGAGATTTCAGGAAACCCGGATTTCTGTGCAATCCTGTGAAACGCTTTCAAATGAAATTATTCCCTTCCTTTCCTTCTGGGTCCTTCATGAGGGAACAAAGCATAGAATGCACACTGAGAACAAATTCAGTGTGTCAGGTTTCCAGCAGCTAGCATAAACCGTGTGTGATTAAGAGTTCCAACTTCATAGATCACAACAGGAGAAATCAGAGTGAAACATAAAAATTTGGCAAACGAACGGTTCAAACTAGAAGAAGGAAATTTCGGGCATCAAGTGGGATTAGTGTCCTGATCATTTCCACCAAGTATCGTCAAGTTTGGTTGAAAAAATATTTGCTGAGATTTCAGGAAACTCGGAGTTCTGTGGAAACTTGGCAAACACTTTCAACTGAAAGTGTTCTTCCTGAGTCTCTTCTTAGAGCTATTATTGAGGACTCAAATGAGAGAGATACCACTGAGAACTAATTTAATGTGTCAAGCTTTAATCAGCTAGCACAAAGCGTGTTTCATTTAGAGTTCCAACTGCATCTATCACTATAGTAGAAAACAGAGTGTAACCTAAAATTTCAAAGTGTTCCTGGAAATGAACGCTTCAACCAAGAAGAACGAAATTTGGGGTGTCAAGTGCAACTGAAGTAAAGATCCTTACCGCCATGTATCATCAAGACTGGGTGAAAGAAATATTTGCTGTTATTTCTGGAAACTTGGAGTTCTGTGATATCCTAGCAAATGCTTTCAAATGAAATTCTATATTCCATGCCTTTCCTTCTGGGTACTTTGAGAGGGAACAAAGCATAGAGAGAACACTGAGAATGAATTCAGTGCATTGAGTTTCAAGCAGATAGCACAAACCGTGTTTCATTTAGAGTTCCAACTGCGTCTATCATTGCAGGAGAAAAGAATGTAAAAATAAAAATTCAAACTGTTACTGCAAACGAACGCTTCAACCCAGAAGAAAGAAAATTAGGGGATCAAGTGGGATTGGAGTACTGATCATAACCACCAAGTATCCTCATAATTGGTTGAAAAAATATTTGCTGAGATTTCAGGAAACACAGAATTCTCTGGAAGTTTGGCAAACACTTTCAATTGAAAGTGTTTTTACTGAGTCTCTTCTTAGAGCTATTCAACAGAGCACAAAGGAGAGAGATAGCACTGAGAACTAATTTAGCTTGTCAAGTTTCAAACAGCTAGCACAAACCGTGTTTCATTTAGAGTTCCAACTGCATCTATCACTGTAGTAGAAAACAGAGTGAAAAATAAAATTTTAAAATGTTCCTGCAAACGAACGCTTCAACATAGAATAATGAAATTTGGGGGTCTAAGTGCGACTGAAGTAAAGATCATTACCACCAACTATCATCAAGATTTGGTGAAAAAATATTTGCTGTTATTTCTGGAAACTCAGAGTTCTGTGGAATCCTAGCCAATGCTTTCAAATGAAATTCTATATTCCATGCCTTTCCTTCTGGGTACTTTGAGAGGGAAAAAAGCATAGAGAGCACACTGAGAATGAGTTCAGTGTGTCAAATTTCAAGCAGCTAGCACAAACAGGGTTTGATTTAGAGTTCCAACTGTGTCTATCATCACAAGAGACAATAAGGTGAAAATGAAAATTCAAACTGTTACTACAAAGGGACGCTTCAACCTAGAGGGAGTAAATTCAGGGGGTCAAGTGGGAGTGGTGTTATGATCATTACTGCCAAGTATCATCAGGTAGGTTGAAAAAATATTTGCTGTAATTTCTGGAAATTGGAGTTCCGTTGAATGTTGGCAAATGCTTCCCAATGAAATTGTTTATTCCTGCCTTTCCTTCTGGGTACTTGAGAGGGAACAAAGCATAGAGAGCACACTAAGAAATATTTCACGATGTCAAGTTTCAATCAGCTAGCACAAACCGTGTTTGATTTAGAATTCCAACTGCATCTATCTCTATAGTAGCAAACAGAGTGTAACCTAAAATTTCAAAGTGTTGCTGCAAACAAACACTTCAACTTAGAAGAAAAAATTTTGGGGGGTAAATTGGGATTGGTGTTATGATCATTACCTCCATGTATCATCAAGATTGGTTGAAAAAATATTTGCTGAGATTTCAGGAAATTCGGAGTTCTGAGGATGCTTGGCCAATGCTTTCAATTGAAAGTGTTTTTCCTGAATCTCTTCTAGAGCTATTCAAGAGGTCACAAAGGAGACAGATAGCACTGAGAACTAATTTAGTGTATCAGGTTTCAGGCACCTAGCACAAACCATGTTTGATTTAGAGTTCCAACTGCATCTATCACTATAGTAGAAAACAGAGTGAAACCTAAAATTTCAAAGTGTTCCTGCAAATGAACACTTCCCCAGAAGAACAAAATGTGGGGGTCATGTGGGACTGAAGTAAAGATCATTACCGCCAAGTATCATCAAGATTGGGTGAAATAATATTTGCTGAGATTTCTGGAAACTCGGAGATCTGAGGAATCTTAGCAAAGGCTTTCAAATGAAATTGTTTATTCCTTGCCTTTCCTTCTGGGTACTTTGAGAGGGAACAAAGCATAGAGAGCACACTGAGAATGAATTCAGTGTGTCAAGTTTCAAGCAGCTAGCACAAACCATGTTTGATTTGTTGTTCCAACTGCTTCTCTCCCTAAAGGGGAAAAATGAAGTGAAACCTAAAAATTCAAACTCTTTTTTCTAACCAAAGTTAGATGAATGAAATTTGGTGGGCCAAGTGTGCTTGGTGTACTGATCATTACCACAAGTATCGTCAAGATGGGTTGAGAAAATATTCGCTGAGGTTTCAGGCAACTCGGAGTTCTGTGGAAACTTGGAAAACACTTTCTAATGAAATTGTTTATTCCCTGCCTTTCCTTTGGGCTACTTCAAGAGGGAAAAAAAACATACAATGTGCACTGAGTACGAATTCAGTGTGTCAGGTTTCAAGCACCTAGCACAAACCGTGTTTGATTGAGAGTTCCAACTGCGTCTATCATTATAGGAGAAAAGAAAGTGAAACCTAAAAATTCAAACTGTTACTGCAAACGAACGCTTCAAGCTAGAAAAACGAAATTTGAAGGTCCAAGTGCGACTGAAGTAAAGATCATTACCGCCAAGTATCATGAAGATAGGGTGAAAAAGTATTTGCTGAGATTTTAGGAAACTCAGAGTGCTGTGCAATCTTGGCAAATGCTGTCAAATGCAATTATTCCCTGATTTTACTTTGGGGTACTTCAAGAGGGAACAAAGCATAGAATGCGCACTGAGAATGAATTTAGTGTGTCAAGTTTCAAGCAGGTAGCACAAACCGTGTTTCATTTAGAGTTCCCACTTCATCGATCACAATAGGAGAAATCAGAGTGAAACCTAAAAATTCAAACTGTTACTGTAAACGAATGCTTAAACCTAGAAGAAGGAAATTTGGGGGGGTCAACTGGGATTGGTGTTACGATCATTATGGCCAAGTATCATCAAGATTGGTTGGGGCTGGGGATGTGGCTCAAGTGGTAGCGCGCTTGCCTGGCATGCGTGCAGCCCGGGTTCGATCCTCAGCACCACATACAAACAAAGATGTTATGTCCACCGAAAAATAAATAAATAAATATTAAAAAAAAAAAAAAAAGATTGGTTGAAAAAATATTTGCTGAGATTTCAGGAAACTCGGAGTTCTGTGGAAGTTGTCAGAAGCTTTCAATTGAAAGTGTTTTTCCTGAGTCACTTCTTTGAACTATTCCAGAGGACACAAATGAGAGAGATAGCACAGAGAACTAATTTAGTGAGTCAAGTTTCATGCAGCTAGCACAAAAGGTGTTTGATTTAGAGTTTCAACTGCATCTATCATTATAGGAGAAAACAAGAGTGTAACCTAAAATTTGAAAGTGTTCCTGCAAACGAACTCTTGCACCTACAAGAACGAAATTTGGGGGTCAAGTGCGACTGAAGTAAAGATCATTACTGCCAAGTATCATCAAGATTGGGTGCAAAAGGTTTTGCTGAGATTTCAGGAAACTCAGAGTTCTATAGAAGCTTGGCAAACACTTTCATTGAAAGTGTTTTTCCTTAGTCTCTTTCTAGAGCTATTCAAGAGGGAACAAAGCAGGAGATAGCACTGAGAACTAATTTAGTGTCTTAAGTTTCAAGATGGTAGCACAAACCTTTTTAATTTAGAGTTCCAACTGCAAACATCACTATAGGAGAAAATGAAGTGAAACCTAAAATTTCAAAGTATTCCTGCAAACGAACGCTTCAACCTAGAAGAAGGAAATTTGCAGGTCCACGTGCAACTGAAGTAAACGATCATTACCACCAAGTATCATCAAGATTGGGTGAAAAAATATTTGCTGATATTTCTGGAAACTCGGAGTTTTGAGGAATCTTAGCAAACACTTTCAAATGAAATTGTTTATTCACTGACTTTCTTCTGGGTACTTTGAGAGGGAACAAAGCATAGAGAGCACAATGAGAACGAATTCAGTGTGTCAAGTTTCAAGCAGGTAGCACAAACCGTGTTTGATTTAGAGTTCCAACTTCATAGATCACTATAGGAGCAGAGTGAAACCTGAAAATTCAAACTGATACTGCAAACGAACGCTTCAACCTAGAAGAATGAAATTCAGGGGTCCAAGTGCAACTGAAATAAAGATCGTTTCTGCAAAGTATCATCAAGATTGGGTGAAAAAGTATTTGCTGAGATTTCAGGAATCTCGGAGTTTTGTGCAATCTTGGCAAACACTGTCAAATGCAATTATTCCCTGATTTTCCTTTGGGGTACTTCAAGAGGGAACAAAGCATAGAATGCGCACTGAGAATGATTTCAGTGCATCAAGATTCAAGCAGCTAGCACAAACCGTGTTTGATTGGGAGTTCCAACTGCTTCTCTCATTATAGGAGAAAAGAAAGTGAAACCTAAAAATTCAAACTGTTACTGCAACCGAACGCTTCAATCTAGAAGAACGAAATTTCGGGGGCCAAGTGTGACTGCAAAACCTATCATTCGTGCCTAGTATCAACAAAATGGGGTGAAAAAATATTTGCTGAGATTTCACTAAATTCGGAGTTCTGTGGAAGCTTGGCAAACTTTATCAAATGAAAGTGTTTTTTCATTGCCTCTGCTTAGGGCTACTTCAAAATGCAACATTGAATGGCGAGCATGGAGAGCACACTGAGAACTAATTGAGTGTGTTAAGTTTCAAGCAGCTAACACAAAGCATGTATGATATACGGTTTCAAGTGTATCTATCCCTAAAGGGGAATACGAATTGAAACCTAAAAATTCAAACTGATCCTGCAATCGAATGCTTCAACCTTGAAGAACGAAATTTGTGGGGGCAAGTGCGGCTGGAGTGCTGATGATTCCTGCCAAGTGTCAACAAGATCAAGTGAAAAAATATTTGCCAAGATATCAGTGAACTCGGAGTTTTGTGGAAACTTCTCAAACGCTTTCAAATAAAAGTTAATTTTCCTTGACTGAGAAGTGCCTCTGCTTAGGGCTATTGCAAGAGGGAACAAAGAATAGAGACTGCTCTGAGAAATAATTGAGTGTGTCAAGTTTCAAGCTGCTAGCACAAACCGTGTTTGATTGAGAGTTCCACCTGCATTTATCACTATAGGGGAAAACAAAGTGAAACCTAAAAATTAAACTGTTTCTGCAAATGAAGGCTTCAACCTAAAAGAATGAAATCTGGGGGTCTTGTGAGACTGAAGTATCAATCATTACCACCAAATATCATCAAGTTCAGGTGAAAAAAATATTTGCTGGGATTTCAGGAAACTCAGAATTCTGTGGAAGCTTAGCAAACACTTTCAAATGAAAGTGATTTTTCCTTGACTGACCAGCGCCTCTCCTTAGGGCTACTGCAAGAGGGAAAAAAGCATAGAGAAAGCACTGAGATCTAATTGAGTGTGTCAAGTTTCAAGCAGCTAGCACAAACCGTGTTTTATTTAGAGTTCCAACTGGGAGTATACCTATAGAGGAAAATGAAGTGAAACCTAAAAATTCCAACTGTTCCTGCAAAGGAACACTTCAACCTAAAAGAACGACATTTGGGGTGCCAGTTGCTACTTGAGTACCGATTATTACCACCAAGTATTATCAAGATCGGGTGAAAAAATATTTGCTGGGATTTCAGGAAACTTGAAGTTCTGTGGAAGCCTGGCAAACAGTTTCAAATGAAAGTGATTTTTCCTTGACTGACAAGTGCCTCTGCTTAGGGGTACTTCAAGAAGGAACAAAGCATGGAGAATGCAGTGAGAACTAATTGAGTGAGTCAAGTTTGAAGCAGGTAGCAAAAACCGTGTTTGATTTAGAGTTCCAAATGCATGTATCCCTATAGGGGAAAATGAAGTGAAACCCAAAATTTCAAATTTTTCCTGCAATCGAATGCTTCAATATAGAAGAACAAAATTTGTGGGTGCCAAGTGCAACTGGAGTAGAGATCATTTGTGCCAAGTATCAACAAGATCAGGTGAAAAAATATTTGTTGAGATTTCATTCAACTCGGAGTTCTGTGGAAGCTTTGCAAACGCTTTCAAATGAACGTGTTTTTTCCTTGCCTCTTCTTATGGCTACTTCAAGAGGGAAGAAAGCATAAACAGTGATTTGAGAACTAATTCAGTATATCCTGTCTCAAGCAGCTAGCACAAACCATGTTGGATGTAGAGTTTCAACTGCTTGTAACCTTAAAGGGGAAAACGAAGTGAAACCTAATATTTCAAAGTGTTCCTGTAAACAAACACTTCAAACTAAAAGAACAAACTTTGGGGGGCTATGTGCAACTGGACAAGTGCAACTTTCTTCAGCCGATCTTTTTGATACATGGAAGGAATGATTGGTACTCAGGATGCACTTGCCCCTTCAAATTATGTTCTTCTATGTTGAAACATTCATTTGCAGGAACACTTTGAATTTTTAAATTACCTTTTGTTCTCTTTATAGGGACACATGCAGTTGCAATTCTAAATCAAACACGGTTTTTGCTAAATGGTTGAAACTTGACACACTGAATTAATTCCAGTGCACTCTGCATCCTTTGATCCCTCTTGAAATAGCCCTAAGCATAAGGAAGAAAAAAAATCCCTAACCCTAACCCTAACTCTAAACCTAACCATATCCCAAAACTTAACCCTAAGACTAACACTAACACTAACCCTAAACCTAACCCTAACAATAACACTAATCCTAACATTAACACTAACCCTTTCCTAAGCTAAATGTAACCATAACACCAACACTAATTCTAATGCTAACCTTAAACCTACCCCTAATTCTAACACTAAACTTAACCCTAAGCCTAATGCTATCACTAACACTAACCCTAACCCTAAATCCAACCCGAATTTTAACCCAAACCCTAACCCTAACAGTAACCTTAATCCAAATAGTAACCCTAACTCTAACACAAATCCGAAGGCTAACCATAACTCTAACACTAACACTAACACTAACCCTAACACTAAACCTAACACTAACCCTAACCCAAATGCTAACAATAAACCTAAACCCAAACCTAAACCTATCACTAATTATAACCCTAACCATAACCCCCAAACTAACACTAACCCTAACCCTAAAAGTAACCCCAAATCAAACACTAACCCTAAACCTAACCATAGCCCTAACCCTAACTATACCCGTAAAACTAACACATTAACTCTATCTCTATACCTAACCATAATCCTATCACTAAACCTAACATTAATTCTAAACCTAAATATAACCGAAATCTTATCCATAACTCTAACATAAACCTAACCATAACCCTAACCCTAAAAAAACCCTAACCCTAAGACTAACCTAATCCTAACACTAAAACTAACACTAAAACTAACCCTTACCCTAACACTAACCCTAACCATAACGTTAAACCTAATCCTAACACTAACTCTGAAACATAACACTGACACTAACCATAAACCTAACCCTAAACCTAACAATAACCCTAACACTAACACTAACTCTAAACCTATCCCAAACCCTAACAGTAGAATTAACCCTAACCCTAACACAAACCTAACAAAAACACTAACCCTAACATTAACACTCACTCTAACCCAAATCCTAACACAAAATTTAATTCTAACACTAACACTAACCCTAATCCTAAACCTTATATTAACCCTAACACTAACTCTAAACTTAACATTAAAATTAACCCTAAAACTAACCCAAACCCAAATCCTAACCCTAAACTTAAACCTAACCATAAACCTAATCCTAACACTAACCCTAACACAAAACATGAAGATTAACTCTAGCCCTATCCTAATACTAACTGTAAGCCTAACCTTAACAATAACCCTAACCCTAACCATAATACTAACTCAAACCCTAAACCTAACCTTAAACCTAACCCTAAAACTAACCCTAAATCTAACCCTCTTACCCTAAAACTAAACTTAACCCTAAACCTAACCCTATCACTAATCTTAAACCATAACCTAAAACTAATCTTAACCCTAACATTAATCATAACAATAACTCTAAACATAACCCTAACCCTAAAACTAACTCTAAACCAATTCTTAATCCTAACAGTGTAATAAACCCTAAACCTAACACAAAAACAAACACTAACACTAAACCTAACCATAAACCTATCTTTCACCCTAACCCTGACCCTAACAATCACTGTAACCCTAACCCTAACACAAACACTAATTCTAACCCTAAACCTAACCCTAAACCTAACCCTAACCTTAAATTTATCCCTAACCCTAACCTTAAAAATAACCCTAACATTAACCCTAAACCCAAAACTAAACCTAACCCTAACCCTAATTCTAACACTAAACCTAACACTAACCCTAACACTAACACCAACTGTAACACTAACATTAACCCTAAAGCTAACCCTAACAATAAAGCCAACACCAATCCTAATCCTATCACTAATTCTAACCGTAAACATAACTCCAAACCTAACAATATCCCTAACCCTAACCCTAACCTGAACACTAACCCTAACTCTACCCCTAACCCTAACGCTAAGATTCAATGTAACTCAAAACCTAATTATAATCTTAAAAATAAACCTAACCCTAATTCTAACCCTAAATATAACCCTAATCTTATCCATAAAACAAATACTAAGCCTAACCCTAACCCTTACACAAACCCTAACCCTAACTCTAACTAACCCTAACCCTAACACAAACCCTAACCCTAACTCTAAATAACCCTAACCTTAAATCTAACACTGACCCTAACACTAAGCCTAACACTAAACCTAAACCTAACCCTTACCATAACACTAACCCTAACCATAACCATAAAACTAACACTAACCATAAACCTAAATATAACATTAATCATAACCCTACCCCTAACAATAACACTAACACTAAACATAACTCTAACACTAACACTAACTCTAACGTATACCTAAACCTAACACTAAAATTAACCCTAATCTTAACTCTAAAACAAACGTAACCCTAACCCTAATGCTAACACTAACACTAACACAAACCCAAACCCTAACATAATCCCTAATTCGAACACAAACACTAAACCCTACCCTAATGTCAACCCTTAACTTAACCCTAAGCATAACCCTAAACTTAACCCTAATCCTAAACCTAAAACTAACCCTAACTCTAACCCTAACCCTAATTCTAACACTAACCCTCACCATAAACCTAATCCTAAAACTAAAACTAATGCAAATACAAAATTTAACACTAACTTTAACCCTTATCCTAACCTAATTATAAACCTAATCCTAACCCTAACTCTAACCCTAATCCTAACCCTAACCCTAACCCAAGTCCTAACCCTAACACTAAACTTAACCCTAACCCTAACCCTATCACTGAATTTCACCCTAACCCTAACCAAACACTAACCCCAAACCTAACTGTAACTGTAACACTAACTCTTAACCTATTCCTAAACCTAAAACTATAATTAACACTATCTGTAACCCTAAAACAAACCCTAACACTAAACGTAACCCTAGCCGTAACTCTCACCCTAACCCTAACCTTAACATGAACCCTAATTCTAAACCTAACACTAACCCTAATGCTAATCCTAACCCTTACCTTAACCCTAACTCTAACCCTAAACTTAACCATAACCCTAATCCTAACACTAAACATAACCCTAACTCTAACCCAACCATTAATCCAAACCATAAACCTAAAGCAAAATTTAACACAAACACTAACCCTAATTTTAACATAATCCTAACCATGAAGCTAACGCTAACACAAACCCTAACCCTAATCCTAACATAAATTCTAAACCTAACCATAAAACTAACCTAACCATAAGCCTAACCCTAATCCTAACCCATACCCTAACACTAACCTCAACCGTAACCCTAACACTAACACTAACCTTAACCCTAATCATAACCCTAAACCTAACACTAACCCATACCTATTCCTAAAACTAATGTGATCCCTAAACTTAACCCTTACCCTAACCCTAACACTAACACTAATTCTAACATTAACCCTAACCCTAGCCATTATATTAACCCTAACCCTAACCCTAAGATGAACCATAACCCTAAGCCTAACTCTAACCCTAACCCTACCCTAACCCTAACCCTAACACTAACCCTAAACCTAAAACTTAACCTAACCCTAAACTTAACACTAACCCTAATGCAATCCTTAACACTAACACTAATCCTAACACTAAAACTAAACCAGCCCTAACCTTAACCTAAACCCTGACCCTAACACTAACCCTAAAACTAACACTAAACTTAAACCTAAACCTTACCCAAAACCTAAACCTTACTCTAACCCGAACACTAAACCTAACCCTAACCATAACCATAACACTAACCCTAAAGGTAACCCTAAAAATGTCACTAAGTCTGAGCCTAACCCAAACCCTAACCCTATCCCTAACACTAACCCTAAACCTAATCCAAACCTTAACGCTAACACTAATCCTAACCCTAACCCTAACACTAACATTAACTCTAACTCTAATCCTAACACAAACTCTAACCTAACCATAATCCAGATCCTAATCTATTCCTAACCCTCACCCTTACCTAAACCCTAACCCTAACACAAACACTAACCCTAACACTAAATCAAACACTAACCCTAATTCTAAACCTAACCCTAAATGTAACCCTAACCCTAACCATAACCATAACACTAACACTAACCATAACCTTAACCCTAACCCTCAAACTTGCCCTAACCCTAAACCTGACTATAACATGAAGCTTAACCCTAACCCTAACCATAACACTAACCATAACGCTAACCCAAATCCTAAACATAAACGTAAAAATAACTCTTACCCTAACCCTAACCCTCACCCTAATCCTAACCCAAATCCTAAACCTAACACTAACTGTAACCCTAACCCTAACATTAAACCTAAACCTAAATGTAACCCTAACCCCAAAACTAAAAGTAACCCTAATCTTGATCCTAAATCTAACCCTAACCTTAACCCTAATCCTAAACCTAAACTTAACACTACTCTAATCCTAACAATAACCCTAATATGAAACCTAACCCTAACAATAATTATAACCTAACCCTAACCCAAACCCTAACTCTAAAATAATCCTATCCCTAACACTAATCCGTACCCTAACACTAACTGTAACCATAACCATAACCATAAAACTAACTGTAACCCTAACACAAAACCTAACTTTAACCCTAACCCTAACACAAAACCTAACCCTAATCCTATTCCTAACAACAACCCTAACCCAAACCATAACCCTAACTTTTACCTAACCCTAACACTAACCCTAACCATAACTCTAACATGAACCCTAAACCTACCATACCACTAAGCCTAACCCTCACTCAAACAATAACCCCAACCCTAACACTAACCCTAACACTAAACATATCCCTAAACCCAAATGAAACTCTAACCCTAAGTCTAAACCTAACAGTAACTTTAATCCTAACCCTAACCCTAACCCTAAACCTAACACTAAAAATAACCCTAAACTGAAACCTAGCCCTCACCATGAGCCTATCCCTAAACCTAACACTAACCTTAACCCTAACACTAACACTAACCCTAAACCTCATTATAAACCTAAACCAAACACTCATGTGAACCCTTACCATAACCCCAACCCTAACCCTAAACATAACCCCAACCCTAACCCTAAATATAACCCCAACCCTAACCCTATCACTTAACCTAAACCTAGCCTTACACTTAACACTAATCCTAACCATAACACAAACACGAAACCTAACCCTAACCCTAACAATAACCATAACCCTAACCGTAAACCTAACACTATCATAAACCTATACCCAAACCTAAAAGTAACCCTAACCCTAGACCTCATGCAAAAACTAACCCTAATCCTAACACTAACACTAACCCTAACACTAAATCTCACCCTAACCCTAACACTAACCCTAACCCTAAACCTGTCAGTTATCATAACCCTAACCCTTAACCTAAATCGAACCCTCAACCTAAACTTAAATCTAACACTAATGCTAAGCCTAAACCTAACCCTAATGTAACACTAACCCTAACCATAAACTTAAACCTAACGTAACCCTAACTCTAACCCAAACCCTTACATAAACCCTAACCCAAACCATAACCCTAACAACTACCTAAACCTAACCCTAAACCTTACCTAACCGTAATCCTAAACCTAACACTAAACCTAACACTAATCCTAACCCAAATGTTAACAGTAACTCTTACCCCAATGCTAACCCTATCACTAACCCTAAATCTAAACCTAACTATAAACCTAACACTAATGTTAACCCTAACACTAACTATAACCCTAAAACTAACCCTAACATTAACCCTAAGTCTCACTATAACCCTAATCCTAACCGTAACACTAACCCCAATCCTAACAAAACCCTAACACTAAACTTAATGCTAAACCTAAACCCACAACTAACTCTAACCCTAACCCCAGTGCTAACCCTAATCCTAACTGTATCCCTAACCCTAAACCTAAACTTTACCTAAACATTACCCTATCCCTAACTATAACTGAAACAATAACCCTAAACCTAAACCTAACATTAACACTAACCTAAACCCTAACATTAACCCTAAACCTCACCCTAACCCTAAATCTTTACCTAACACTAACCCTAACCATAACATAACAGTAATCTTAACCCCAATTCTAACCCTAACCAAACCCTAACACTAACTCTAACCCTAACATGAACTCTAAACTTAACCCTAACCCTAACCCTAATACTTGCGCTAACCTTAACCCTAACATAAACCCCAATTCTAACTCAAACCCTAATCCTACAATAACAATAATTCTAACAGTAATCCTAAACCAAACCCTAACTCTAACACTAAATCTAATGCTAACCCTAACCCTAATCGAAACCCTATGCCTAAACCTAACTGTAACCCTAACCATAACCCTAAACCTCACCCTAACCCTAACCGTCACCCTAGCCCTAACCCTAAACCTATAACTAACCCTAACCCTAATAACTGTAAACCTATATGTATATGTATATGTATATGTAAAACTAACTATAATCCTATCCCAAACACTAATGTTAACCATAAACCTACCAGTAACCCTATCACTAATCCTAACTTTAACCCTAACCCTAAACCTAAACCTAACCCATACTCTAACCCTAACACGACCCTAACCCTAACCCTAACCCTAATTTAACCCTAACACTAACCCTAACGAAAACACTCCTCCTAAACCTAACCCTAACCCTAATTCTTACCTAACCCTAACATAACTATAACCCTAATTTTAATCCTTAACGTATCCCAAACTATAACACTAACCATAACCCCAACACTAACCCTAACCCTATCCCTAACATAAACATACCCTAATCCTTACCCTAACGGTAAGAAAAATCTTAACCCTAAACCTAATGATAACACTAACCCTAAATCTATCCCTAACCCAAACACTAAACCTAACCCTGAACTTAACCTAAACACTAACAATAACTCTAAACCCAACCGTTAACATAACCCAACCCAAATCCTAAACCTAACCTTAACCCTAACCCTAACACTAACTCTAATCCCAACCCTAACCATACCCTAACACTAACCTTAACCCTAATTCTAAAACTATCCATAAACCTAACTCTAACACTAATCCAAAAACTAATCCTAACCCTAACTCTAACCCTAATGTAACCCTAAACCTAACTGTAACCCTAATCCTAACCCTTATCTTAAACCAAACTATAACACTAACCATAACCCCAACAAAAACCCTAATCCTAAACGTAACACTAACCCTAACACTAAGCGTCACCCTAACCCTAACATTAAAACTAACACTAATTGTAACCATAACCCTAACCCTAACCCTAAAACTTATGATAATCCTAATTCTAACTGTAACCCTAACGCTAACATTAAACCTAATCCTAATTCTAAAACTAACTCTAACTCTAAACCCTAATTGAAATTCTAACCCCAACACTAACCCTAATCCTAACTGTAGCACAAACCCTAACACTGACCCTAACAGAAACTTAACCCTAGCAAAAACTTAACTTTAACCCAAACCCTTCCCCTATCCCTAACATTAACCCTAACCCTAAACCTATCCCTAATACTAACCTTACTTAAATTCTAACCATAATGTTAAGAAATACATTAACCCTTAACCTAACAATCATACTAATCTTAAATTTCTCCCTAACTCTAACACTAAATCTAACCCTAAAGTTAACCCGAACACTAACAATAACCCTAACCCTAACCCTAAACTTAACCCAAACACAAACCCTAAACCTAAACCTAACCCTAACACTAACTCTAACCCCAACACTAACCCTATCCTAAAACTCAACCTAAGCCTCACCATTACCCTAACCATAACACTAACACTAACCCTAACCCTAATTCTAACACTATCCCTAAACCTAACTCTAACCGTAACCGAAACACTAATCCTAACCCTAACCATAACCCTAAACATAACAGTAACCCTAACCAAAAACCTTACCTTAAACCTAACACTAACACTATCCCTAACCTTAACATGAACCCTAATCCTAACCCTAACCCTAACCCTAACACTAAACTTAACCATAACACTAACCCTAAACCTAACCCTAACCCTAACACTAATCCTAAAACTAACCATAACCCTAACAATAAATGTATTCTTAACACGAACCCTAACCCTAACATTAAACCTAACCATAACCCTAACCCTAACCCTAACTGTAACCATGACACAAACCCTAAGAGAAAACATAAAACTCACCCTAACATAACACTAACCCTAACGGTTTCCCAACTTTAACCTTACCCTAATACTAACACTATTCCTAGCACTAACCCCAACCCTAACCCTAACCTTAACCCTAACACTAACAATAACACTAAACCTAACCCTAACCCTAACACTAACCCTAAACTCAATCCTATCCCTATCACTAACGCTAACCCTAAACCTAACCCTAAACCTAACCCTAACCCTATCCCTAATCCTAACACTAACCCTAACCTACTAAGAACCATAAACTAACCCTAACCCTAACCCTATGACTCACTTTAATCCTCTTACTAACCGTAACCCAAAACCTAAATCTAAATTTAACCCTAACACAAACCCTAACCATAACACTTACCATAACAAAAATTATAACTCTTACCATAATACTAACCCTAACACTAACCCTAAATCTAATCCTAACCCTTATCATTACCCTAACTCTAAAACTAAACCTAAACATAACCCGAACTCTGACTCTAACTCTAATTCTAACCCCAAAACTATTCCTAACCATAACTCTAAATGTAATCCTAAAACTAACCATAAACTTAACCCTAACCCTAACTATAACACTAACCCTAACCCTAATCCTAATCCAAAAAGTAACCTTAACCTACCCTGAACCCTAACCCTAACCCTCACCCTAAGCCTAACTCTAACCCCAATGCTAATGCTAACATTTAAACTAATACTTACCCTAACTGTAACAATAACCCTAATCCTAATCACAACATAATATTAAACATGAACCTACTCCTAACCCTAACCCTACCACTAATCCAACCCTAAACCTAACTCTAACCCTACCCCTAATGTAACTTTAATCCTAACACTAACAAAAACCCTAACTTTAACCCTAATGCTAAACCTTACATAACCCTAACCCTAACTCTAACCCTAACAGTAATTCAAACCCCAATATTAACACTAACATTTACCCCAACCCTAACCCTATACTAACCCTAACCCTAACACTAACACTAAACCTATCACTAAACTTAACCCTAACTAAACCCTAAACCTAACGTTAACCCTAACACTAGGCCTAAACCTAACACTAAACCTAAACCTATCACTAACCCTAACACTATCCCTAAATCTAACCTTAACACAAATATTAACCCTAGAACTAAACCTAAACCTAATATTGACCCTATCCCTAATGCTAACATGAACACTAACACTAACGCTAACCCTAACATTAACCCTTACACTAACACTAACCGTAATATTAACACTAACCCTAACCCTAATATTAACCCCAAATTTAACCCTAAAACTAACACTAACCATAAGCATAACAGTTACAGAAAACCTAAACCTAAACCTAACACTAAACCAAACAGTTACCCTAACCCTACCCCTAACACTAACCCTAAACCTAAACCTAATCCTAACACTAACATTAACACTAACCCTAAAACTAACCCTAACACTAACCATAAACCTAAACCTGAACTAACCCTATCACTAAACTTAACCCTAACACTAAACATAAAATTAACCCTAACTCTAACCCTAAACCTAACCCTAAACCCAAACACAACACTAACCCTATTCCTAACCCTTACCTAAACCTAACATTAACCCTAAAGCTAACAATAAACCTTACCTTAACCAGAACCCTAACCCAAACTCTCATCCAAACAATAACTCTAAAACTAACAGTAACCCTAACCCTAACACTTACCCTAACTTAAACCTAACATTATCCCTAACCTTAAGCCTAACATGAACCCTAACCCTAACTGTAATGTAACCCTAACCCTAATCCTATCTCTAACACTAAATCTAACCTTAATATTAACCTTACCCTAACACTAATCCTAACCGTAACTTTCACACTAACCTAACACTAATCCTAACCCTAACCTAACCCAAAACCGGATCCTTACCATAACCATAACACTAACCCTAACCTTAAAACTCACCCTAACCCTAATCCTCAACCTAAAGCATACCCTAACACTAAACCTAACTGTAACCCCAACACAAACCCTAAACCTAACTCTAAACCTTACCCAAAGAATAATCTTAAACTTAACCCTAACCCTAACTGTAGCACTAACACTAAGCCTAACACTAACCCTCAATATAACCCTAACACAAAGCCTAATCTTAAACCTATAATGAACCCGAACACTAACCCTAACCCTAAACCTAAACCTAACAATAACCCTAAACTAACCCTAACACTAAACCTAACCCTAACCCTAAACCTAACACTAACCCTGACACTAACATTAACCCTAACTCTAATCCTGACATAACCCTAAACCTAACCCTTACCTAACCATAATGTTACCCTTACCCTAACCCTTCCGTAACCCTAACCCTAACCCTAAACCTATCACTAACCCTAACATTAACACTAACATTAACCCTAACCCTATCACTAACCATAAGCTTAAACCTAGCCCTAAATCTAACACTAACCTTAACGCTATGCCTCACACTAACACTACACCTAAACCTAACCCCAACCCTAACACTAACCCTAACCCTAAAATTAACCATAACACTAACCCTAACACTTAGTCTAACCCTAATACCAATGGTAATGCTAACCCTAACCCTAACCCTAAACATAACACTAAACCTACCTTTAACAGTAATCAAAACACTAACCCTAAACCTATCTCTAACCCTAACACTATTCCTAATCCTAAACCTAAACATAAACCTAATACTAACATTAAGCCTAACCCTAAATTTAACCATAACACTAACTCTAATACTGATTCTAACCCTAAGTCTTTTTCTAAACCTAAGCTTAAAAATAATGTTAAATCTAACACTAACCCTAACACTAAACCTAACAATAAAACTAACCCTAAACCTAAACCTAACCCTAACACTAACCTCAACCCTAACAAAAACCCTATACCTAACACTAACTCTAACCCTAATACTAACATTAAGCTAACCCTAACATGAAACCTGAACCTAACCCTAAACCTAACCCTAATCTTAACCTAACCCTAACCCTAACAATAACACTAATCCTAAATCTAATTCTAAGTCAAACACTAATCCTAACCCTAACCCTAACCATTATACTAACAATAACCCTAAACATAACATGAGCCCTAACCCTAACTGTAACCCTAACCTTAACCTTAACCCTGTCCCTAATCCTAACCATAACCCTAACAGAAACCCTAACCAAAACCATAATCCTAACCCTAAAGTAACCCTAAACCTAACCCTTACATAATTTTTACCCTAACTTTAAAACTAACCCAAACACTAAACCTTAACCTAACCCTAAAGAAAACCCTAACCATAATCCTAACACCCTAAATCTAACAATAACACTAATTTTAACACTAATCCTAACCCTAACACTAACACTAAACCTAACCCTAAATGTAACCCTAATCCAACTGTAACCCTAACTCTAAATCTAACCCATACATTGAACTTAAACCTAAACCTAACACAAACCATAACCCTTACCCTAACAATAACCCTAACACTATCCCTAAACCTAACCCTAAACATAACCCTAACTCTGACACTAACCATAACACTAAATGGAAACCCTAACCCTAATTTGAAACCTTAACCTAACCCAAACCCTCACACTAACACTAACCCTTACCCTAAACCTTACTCAAACCCTAACCCAAACCCTAACACTAACCCTAACCATAGCAATAACCCTTACTCTAACACTAACCCTAACCCTATACTTAACACTAATTCTAAACCTAAACCTAACCCTAACAATAACCCTAACCCTAACCCTAACCCTAACACTAACCCCAAACCTATACCTAATCCTAAACCTAACATTATCTCTAACCCTAACCCTAACCCTAACTGTAACCCTAATCCAACCCTAAACTTAACACTAAACCTAACCCTAACCCTCAACTTAACACAAACCATAACCCTAATCCTAACACAGACCCTAACACTAACCCTAATTCTAACCATAATCTTAACTCTTAAACTAACCTTAACCCTAACTGAATCCCTAACCCTGATCCTCACCCTAATTCTAAAACTAACCCTGAACCTAGCCCTAACCAGTACCCTAACAATAACCCTAACCCTTACCTAATACTAACCCTAAGCCTAAACCTAAGCCTATCACTAACCCCAACCGCAACCCTAACCCTCAACCTAATACTATTCCTACCTTTAACACTGACCCTAAGCATAACCTGAACACTAACCGTGACACTAACCTTAATCCTAAATCTAACCCTAAAACTATCCCTAACCCTACCCTTATATCTAACACTAAACTAAACATAAACCTAACCCTAACTCAAATCATAATCCAACCATAACCCTAAACCTATTCCTAACCCAAATCCCTATCCCTAACCCTAACCCCAACATATACCTTAACCTGAACCCTAACCCTAACCCAATCTCTAACAGTAACCCTAACCCTAAACCTTACCCTTACTCTAACACTAAACCTAACCCTAACCCTAAGCCTAAAACTAACTGTAACACTAACCCTAACATTAACCCTAACACAAACCCTAACCTCATTCCTAATTTTAAACCTAATCCTAACCCTAAGCCTAACCCTTACACTAACCCTATCCCTAACACTAACCCTAACACTAATTCCAACAAGAAATCTAACCCTAACCCTAACATCCTAACACCAACCGTAATCATAAAACTTACACTAACCTTAACCCTAACCCTAACTGTAACCCTAACACTAAACCTAACCCTAAACCCAATTCTAACTCTAATCCTAACATAAACCCTAACCATAAGCCTAAACCTAACAAAAACACTAACCCTAACACTACCACTAACCCAAAAGTTACCCTAACCCTATACATAACTCTAAAACTCAACCTAAACCTAACCGTAAACAAAATTCTAACATTTACCCTATCCCTAATTCTAACACTAATACTAACACTTACCGTAAAACTAACCCTAAACGTAACCCTCACCCTGAAACTAACCATAACCCTAACACTAACGCTAACCCTAAAACTATCTCTAACCTGATCGCTAACCCTAACTATAGCACTAATCCTAACCCTAACCCTAACATTTACACTAACCCTAAACCTAAACCTAACCATAACCCTCATCCTATGTGTAACCGTAAACCTAACACTAACCATAATCCTAACACAAACTGTAACACTAAACCTAACACTAGCCTCTACCCAAAACCTAAACTTAATGCTAATTTTAACCATAAACTTAACCCTAACCCTCACACTAACAATAATGCTAATCCTAACCCAAACCTTAACACTAACCCTAACTCTATATCTAACCCTAAATCTAACACTAAAAATATCCCTAACCCTAAACTTAACCCTAACTTTCACCCAAAACCTAACTCTAAATCTAACCCTAACCCTAACCCTAACACTAACACTAAACCTAAAACTAAGTATAACCCTAAGCATAACCCTTACCCTAAATCTAACCTTAAAATAAACCCTAACCCTAACAATAACCATAACCCTAACCTAACCCTAACCCGAATTTCAACCATAACAGTAACCCTAACCCTATTCAAAACCCTAACACAAACCCTAATACTAAATGTAACCTTAATCCTAACACTAATTCTAACCCTAATAGAAACACTAACACTAACCCTAACACTAACCCTAACACTAACTCTAACCCTAAACATAAACCAAACACTAACCTTAACCCTAACCATAGCAATAAACCTATCCCTAACCCTAACACTAACTCTAACCCTAACCCTTACCAAAACCGTAAACCTTACTCTAACTTGAAGATTTATCCTAACCCTAACACGAAACCTAACACTAACACTAACACTAACCCTAACACTAAACCTAACACTAACCCTAACACTAAACCTAATGATAACCATAAACCTAACACAGTCACTAACCCTAACCCTAAACCTTACCCTAACACTAACCCTATCTCTAACCCTAACCCTAACCATAATCTGATCACTAAACCTAACTCTAACCCAAATCGTAACACTAACCCTAAACCTATTTCTAACACTAAACCTAAACGTGAAAATAACCTTAACCCTAACCCTAACCCTCACTCTAAACATAACTCTAAATCTAACACAAAACCTAACCCTAACAATCACCCTAACCCTATACCCTAAATTTAAACCGACCCCCAAAACTAACCCTAACAATAACCCTAACCCTAAACCTCACACAAACACTCACCTGAACTCTAACCCCAAAACTAACACTAACCCTAACTGTAACCCTAACAATAATAGTAACCCTAACCATAAAACTAACTCTAATCCTAATAGTAACCATAAACTTAAATCTAGCCCAAACACTAATGAAAACACAGACCCTAATCTAATTCTAACTCTAACCCTAACACTAACTGAACACTAACCCTAAACCTAACACTAAACTTAACCCTATCCATAACCCTAACCCAAACACTAACCCTAACCTAAACCTAACCCTTTCACTAATCCTACACCTAAACCTAATGTTAATCTTAACAATACCGTAACCCTAATCTGAACCTGAACCCTAAGCCTAACAATTAACCTAACCCTAACTCTAACACTAATCCTCACCCTAATTTAACCATAACCGTACCCCTAACCCTAATTCTAAACCTAACCCTAAAACTTACCTTTACCCTAAACCTAACCTAAACCCTAACAGTAACACTTAACCTAACCCTAAATCTAACTCTAACACAAACACTTACCCTAACCCTATCTCTAACCTAACCCTAACCCTAAGCCTAACCCTAACCCTAACAAGAACTCTAACCCTAACTCAAATTCTAACATTAATCCTAACACTTTAACCATCATGGTAATCCTAACCCTAACCCTAAAACTAACCCTAGCCATAACCCTAACTCTAACCCTCACCCTAACCCTAACACTAACACTAACCCTAACCTTAACACTAAACCTAAAACTAACCCTAACACAAAGCCTAATGCTAACCACAACTCAAAACCTAAACCTAAACCTAATGATAACCCTAACACTAATCCTATCCTTAACCCTAACACTAATCCTATCCTTAACCCTAACCCTAATGCTATCCTTAACCCTAACCCTAAATATAACAGTAACCATAACCCTAATTTTAAACCTAACCATAACCCTAACACTAACCCTTACATAAACTCTAACCCTAATCCAAACACTAACCTTAACCCAACCCTAACCCTTACCGTAAAACTTACCCTAACACTAATCCTAATGCAAACACTAACACTAAAACTAACCCCAACCCTAACACTAATCCTACCATTAAACCTAATTTAGCACTAACCCTAACCCTAACACTAACCCTAATGTTAACACTAACACTAAACCTAATCCTAACCAAAACCCTAAATCTAACCCTAATCCTCTCTATAACCATAACACTAACCTAAACCTAACCTTAACTTAAATCCACCTCTAACCCTAAAAACCCTAACCCTAACCCTAACACTAAATCTAACACTAAATCGAACCCTACTTAAAAGTAATCCTAAAACTAACCCTAACCCTAATCCTAACCCTTAGGCTAACACTAACCATAACAATAAACCTAACACTAACACTAAAACTAAAGCAAAACCTAACCCTATATATAACACTAACAATAACCCTAACCCTAACACTAACTTAAACCTATCTCTAACATTAACAGTATCCTTATACCTAACCCTAACCCTAACCCAAACTTTAACCGCAAACTTAAAACTAACCCTAACCCTCACGCCAAACCTAACCATAACATGAACCCTAAGCCTAACCCTAACACTAACCATACCCTAACCATAGTCATAACCCTAACCCCAACCCTAACACTAACCATAAACTTATTTCTAACCCTAACCTTAACACTAACCATAACCATAAACTTAATCTTAATACTACCCCTAACACTAACTCTAACGCAAAGTTTAACAATAACACTAACCGTAACAAAAAACCTAATTCTAACCGTAACCCTAGCCCTAACTCTAACTCAAACCTAAACCCTAACTCAAACCCTAACCCTAACTCTAACCTAACCCTTACCCTAACACTAACAATAACCCTAACCCATACTCTAACATTAAACCTAACCCAAACCCTAACACTAACCCTAACCCTAACCGTAACCATAACACTAACCCTAAACCTAACTCTAACCCTAAAACTAACCCTAAACGTATTCCTAAACCTGAAACTATACATAAACCTAACTGTAACCCTAACCCTAAAACTAACCCTAACCTTAACCCTAACATTAATCCTAACTCTAACTCTAACCCTAATACTAGGACAAAACTTAAACCTAACCCTAACACTATCACTAACCCTAAACCTAAACCTATGAGTAACTCTAAACCTAAAACTAACCCTAAACCTAACATTAACCCTAACACTAACCCTCAATCTACCCTAGTAGAAAAACCTAACACTAACCCTAACCCTGACCTTAACACTAACATTAATCCTAACTCTAACTCTAACCCTAATACTAGGACAAAACTTAACCCTAACCCTAACACTATCACTAACCCTAAACCTAAACCTATGAGTAACTCTAAACCTAAAACTAAACCTAAACCTAACATTAACCATAACACTAACCCTCACTGTACCCTAGCATAAAAACCTAACACTAACCCTAACCCTGACATTAACACTAACCCTAATGCAAACCCTAACACTAACATTAATCCTAACATTAACTCTCATTCTAAAGTAATCCTAAAAGTAAAACTAACCATAACCCTAAACCTAATGCAAACTTTAACCCAAACCCTAACAATAAACCTAACCCTAAACCTAACCCCAAACCTAAACATAAATCGATCCCTAATCCTAAATGTAACCCTAAATCTAAAAATAACCCTAACCCTAACACAAAACCTAACACCAATCCTAATCCTAACACTAAACTTAACCCACACCCTAACAGTATCTCTAACCCTAACCCTAACCCTAACCCTAACCCTAACATTAAACCTAACCCTAATTTTTAACCTAACCCTAAATCTTATCCTAACCCAAACACTAACAATAACCTTAACCATAACACTAACCCTAACACTGAACCTAAACTTAACCCTAATCCTAACCCTAATACTACACATAATCCTAACACTATCACTAAATCTAACTCTAAACCTGACCATAATGCTAACCCTAACATTAAACCTAATCCTAAGACTAACCCTAACACTAAACCTATCCCTGAGCCTAACCCTAAACATAACACTAACCCTCACCTAACCCTAACCCTAACACTAAACATAAACCTATCCCTAACCCTAACATTATTGCTAAAACTAACCCTAACCCTAACACTAACACTAACCCTAACCCTAACATGAACCCTAACTCTAACCCTAACACTAAATCTAACCTTAACCCTAACCCTAACACTGACTCTATATCTAATTCTAACACTAACACTAACCCTAAGAGAAACCCTAACCCTAACACTAACCCTAACAAAACCCTAACCCTAACCCTAACAATAAACATAACACTAACCCTAACCCTAACACTAACCCTAACAAAACCCTAACCCTAACCCTAACAAAAAGCATAACACTAACCCTAACACAAAACTAATTCTAATGCTAACCCTAAACCTAACCCTAATCCTATCTCTAAACCTAACCTAACACTTACTGTAATCTTAAACCTAACCATAAACCTAACCCGAACACTAAACCTAAACCTAACCATAACCAGACCCCTAACCCTAACCCTAAACTTAACACTAACCCTAACACTAACCCTAAACCTAAGACTAACACTAGCCCTAACCCTAAGCCTAACCCCAATGCTAACCCTAACACTAATCCTAAACCGAACCCAACCCTAACACTAACCCTAACCTTTACCCTAATGCTAATAGTAACTGTAAACCCAATCCTATCCTAACACTAACTCTCACACAAACCCTAAACCTAACCATAACACTAAACCTAACCCTAACCCTAACCTAACACTAAATGGAAGACAAACCCCAACCAAAACCATAATTCTAAACTTAACTTAATCATAACCCAGCTGTTAACTAACCCTAACCCTAACAATAACACTAACACTAACACTAACCCTAACACTAACCCTAACTCCAAATGTAAGCCTATCACTGACCCTAAACTTAAAGGTAACCCTAATCCTAACCTAACCTGAACCCTAACCCTAACCCTAAACCTAACACTAACAGTAACCCTAACAGTAACAATTACTGTTACCCTAACCATAACCTAACCCTAAATCTAACACTAATCCTATCCATACTCCTAACACTAACCCTAAATCTCACCCTAACTTTAACCCTAACCATTTTCCTAAAACTAACCATATCCCTCACCATAAACCTAACACTTAAACTAACACTAACACTTACCCTAATCCTAATTCTAAAGCTTACCCTAACACTAACCCTAACCCTAAACCTAAATCTAACTCTAACCCTAACACTAACACTAAACCTAACTCTTAAACTAACCCTAACACTTAACATAACCCAAATCCTAAAATTAACCCTAACTCTAAACCTAAACCTAACCCTAACCCTACCCAATTTGTTACACTAAACCTAAACCTAACCCTAACACAAACTCTTACCCCAAACTCTTTCCTGAACCTAACACTAACCCTAACCCTAACCCTAATTATAATCATAACACTAACCCTAATGCTAAAACTAACACTAACACTAATCCTAACACTAACATTAATACTAACCCTAAGATGCACTGGAAACCTAACCCCAACACTAACCCTAAATGTAACCCTAACCCTAACTCTAACTGAATGAATAGCACTAATCCTAACCCTAACACTAATCCTAACACTGAAACTAACCCGAACACTAACTCTAACCTTAACACTAACCATAATGCAAACCCTAACACTAACACTAATCCTAACACTAAGCATAATCCTAAGCATAACCCTAACACTAACACATATCCTAACCTTAACCCTAACACAAAACCCAACTCTAAACCTAACACTAAACCTAATACTAATACTAACCCTAACACTAACCCTAACACTAATCCTAATCATAACTCGAGTCTTAAATGTAACCCTAACCCTAACACTAACCCTAAACCTAACACAAACCCTGACACTAACCCTATATCTAACCCTAACCCTATCTTTAACCAAAAGCCTAATCCAAACAGTAACCCTAACCCTAACCTCAAACCTAGTGTTAAACCTAACCCTAAACCTTACCTCACCCTAAACATTACTCTAACTCAAACAATAAACTTCACACTAAACGTAACAATAACCCTAATGCTTACAGCAAACCTAACATTAATCATAAATCTAACATTAACACTAACCCTAACCTTAACACTAAACGTAAAACTAACCCTAACCTTAAGCTTAATGCTAACCCTAACTTTAACCCTAATCCTGACCCTAACACTAACCCTAACACTAACCCTATCCTTAAACCTAACCCAAAATATAACACTAACTCTAAACCGAAACCTAATTTAAAAACTAACCTTAACCCTGACACTAAACCCAACACAAACCCTAACCCTAACCCTAAAACTAACCCTAACTCAACCCTAACCTAACTTTAAAACTAACCCTAACACTAACCCTAACCCAAACCCTAACACTAACCCTAACCCTAACCCTAAACCTAACACTAAAACTAACCTAACCCTAACCCTAACCCTATCACTAATCCTAAACCTAATGCTAACCCTAACACTAACCCTAACATAAACCCTAACCCTAATACTAATCCTAATATTAACCCTATCCCTATCCTTAACCCTAACACTAACCCTAACCTTAACCCTAATCCTACCCATAAACCTAATCTAAAACTTACCGTAAACCTAAACCTAACACAAACACTAACCATAACTTTTACCCTAACCCTAACCCTAACTGTAGCCATAACAGTAACAATAAATCTAACCCTTAACCTCACACTAACCCTAAACCTATTCCTAAACCTTACACTATACCTAACCCTAACCTTAAACCTAACACTAACCCTAACCATATCCCTAACGCTAACACTAACACTAATCCTCTCCGTAAAACTAAACCTAACAAAAACCTAACACTAAACCTAACCCTACCACTAACCCAAAATCTAACCTTAATCTTAACCCTAATGCTAAACCTAACTCAAAGCCTAAACCTAACTCTAACACTAACCCTAACCTTAACCTAACACAAACCCTATCACTAACCATAAGTCTAATATAAAACCTAATCCTAACCCTAACACTAAAACTAACACTAACCCTAACCTTATCACTAATCCTAAACCTAATGCTAACTCTAACACTAACCCTAACACAAACCCTAATCTTAATACTAACTGTAACCTTAACCCTAACCATAATGCAAACACTAACTAAGCCTAACACGAACCGTAGCTCTAAACATAACACTAACTCATAAGACTAACGCAAACATAATCCTAACCCTAACCCTAACACTAAACCTCACCCTTACCCTAACCCTATTGCTAAACAAAACATAACCCTAACTCTAGCACTAACACTAACTTTAATCATAACCCTAACATGAACCCTAAACCTAACCCTAACCCTATCACTAATCCTAAACCTAATGCTAACCCTAACCCAAAACCTAGCCCTAATACTAACCCTAACCCTTACACTAACCCTAACCCTAACCCTAACCTAATGCTTACAGCAAACCTAACAAACACTAACACTAACACTAATCATAACCTTAAGCCTAACCCTACCAAAAAACCAAACCTAACACTTACCCTAATCCTAAACATAACACAAACCCTACCCTAACCGTAATACTAACCCTAACCCTAAACCTAACCCTAACACTAACTGTTACCCTAACCGAACCCTAATTCTTAACCTAACCCTAAATTTACCCTAACCCAAACACTAACCCTAACTGTAACCTTAACCATAACACTAATACTAAGAGAAAACCTAACCTTAACCTTAACACTAAATGTAACACTAACACTAACTCTATCACTAACCCTAAAAATAACCCTAATCCTAAACCTATTGCTTATGCTAACTCTAACTCTAAACCTAACACAAACACTGTCTTACCCTAATCTTAACCCTAACACAAAAAATAATCCTAAACCTAACACTAAACCTAACTCTTACACTAACCTTAACTCTGATCCTAAACCTAACCCTATCCCTTATCTAATACTAACCCTAACAGTAAACCTAACCCTAACCATAATGCTAACCCTATCCCTAACCCTAACCCTTGCACAAACGCTAAACCTAACCATAACACTAACCCTAACTCTAACACTAAACCTATCCCTAATGCTAACCCTAACACTAAAACTTACCCTAACACAACCCTAACAGTAACCCTAACTCTAACTCAAACCCTAACACTAGCCATAAACGTAACCTTTATTCTAACACTAACCCTAACCCTAACAGTAATGCTAATCCTAACCATAATTCCAACCCTAACCCTAACTCTAAATCTAACACAAAACCTAAAAAAACACTAACCATAACCATAACACTAAACTTAACCCTAACCCTAACACTTACATTAACACTAACTCAAACCCTAACACAAACAGTAAACCTAACAATCACCCTAACTGTAATACTCAACCTAACCCTAACCTTAACATTAACACTAACACTAACCATAATCCTATCCCTAACAATAATTTTAACTGTAAACCGAACCCTAACATAACTCTAACCCTAATTCGAACACAAAACCTAACCCTAACAGTAACCCTATCCCTAATATTAACACTAACCCTATCCGTAAACGTAACACTAACCATTACCCTAACACTAACCCTAACCCTAACACCAAACCTAAACCTAACCCTAATGCTAACCCCAACCCTAATAAAATCCTAACCCTAACCCTAACCCTAACCCCAACCCTAACCCTAATCCTAACACTAATTCTAACCCTAAGCCTAAGAATAACCCTAACACTAACCCTAACACTAACCCTCAACCTAAACCTAACTCTAACAATAACGTTAACACTAACCCTCATCCTTAACCTAACTCTAAACCTTACCCCAACCCTAATCCTATCACGAATTCTAACCGTAACCATAACTCTAAATGTAACACAAATCCGAACTCAAACCATAACACTCAACTTATACTAACCCTAAAGCTAACTCAAACCCTAAATCTAAAATTAACCCTAAACTTAACCCTAACTGTAAAACTAACCTAACCTTAATCCTAATTCTTAGCCTTAAACTAACTCTAACCTTAACACTAAAACTAACACTAATCCTAAACCTAACCTTAACCCTAAGCATTAAACTTACTCTAACCCTAAAACTACCTCTAAACCTATTTCTAACCCTAACACTATACTTAACCCTAAATCTAACTTTTACCAAAACACTAACACTAAACCTAACCCTATTCCTAGCCCTAACACGCACACAAAACTTATCCCTATCCCTAACCCTAACACTAAACCTAACCCTAAACCTAACCCTATGCTTAACACTAATCATAACACTAACTCTAACGAGAGTTAGTGTTATGATTAGTGTTAATCCTAACCATAAACCTAGCCCTAATAACCATAACCCCAATCCTAACCCAAACCATAACCCTAACCCTAACATTAACCCTATCGTTAATCCTAACCCATACCCTTACCTTAACACTACCCTAACCCTAACTCTAACACTAACCTTAACCCTAACTCTAACCATAACACTAACCTAAACCTAACCCTAACTCTAACACTAACCCTAAACCTATTCTTAAAACTAACACTATTCCTAACTCTAACCCTAACAGTCACACTAACCCTAAACTTAACCCTAACCTTAATTTTAACACTAACCCTAACCCTAACACTAAGACAAACCTTAACTCTAAACCTAACCTAACCCTAAACTTATCTCTAACCTAACACTAACTCTAACCATAACTCTAACCCTAACAGAAACCATAAAATTAACCCTAACCCTAACACTAACACTAACAACAAACCTAATTGAATCCCTAACACTAACACTATTCCTAACACTAAACCTAAATCTAATGGTAAACCTAAAACTAACACTAACCCGAACCCTAACACAAACTGTAACCCAAACCTTAACATTAAACCTAATCCTAAACCTAATCATAACACTCACCCAAACACTAACCCTAAAGCTAACTCTAATGCTAACCCTAACACTAACCATATTTCTAACCCTAATGCTAACTATAACACTAACTCTAACCCTAACCTTAACCCTAACACTAACCCTAAACCTATCTCTAAATCTAACACTATTGCTAACCCTAACTCTAACCCTAACACTAACCCTCTAGGAATTCTAATCCTAACCCTAATTCTAACCCTAACCCTAACCCTAATGCAAACCCTAACAAAAACATTAACCATAACCCTAATACTAATCCTTCCTGTAACCCTAACCTAACACTAAACCTAAACCTAACCCTAACACAAACCCTAACCTTAACCCTAATACTAACCCTAACCCTAACACTAACCCTAACAATAAAACAACCCTAAACCCAACCATAACAATAAACCAACCCTAAACCTAACCGTAACTGTAAATATAACTCTAACATTAACACTATCCCTAACCCAAAAACAAATTCTAAGACTATCCCTTAACGTAAACCTAACACGTATACTAACACTAACCCTAACATTAACAATAAACCTAAGCCTAACACAAATCCTAATCTTAATCCTAACCCTAACACTAACACTAAACCTAACCCTAAGCATATCCCTAACCCAAACGCTAACCCTAACCCTAACTCTAACACTATCACTAATCCTAAACCTAATACTAACCCTAAAACTAACCCTAATCCAAACCCTGTCCCTAACACTAACTGTAACCCTTCACCTAAGCATAACTCTAATTCTAACCCTAACCCTAAACCTAACACATATCCTAACCCAAACCATAACCCTAAACCTAACCCAACCCTAACATTAACCCTTAACTAAACATAACTGTCACCCTAACACTAACCCTAACACTAACCCTAATATTAACCCTAATCCGAACCCTTACCTATCACTAACCCTAACCCTAAACATAACCCTAACATTAACTCTAACTCTAACCCTAAGTTTTAATTTAACTGTAAACCTATCTGTAATTCTAAACCTAACCCTAAACTTACAAAAATCCTAACCCTAACCCTAACCCTAATCCTAACCTTAATACAAACCCTAACACTAACAACCCTATCCATAACCCTAACACTAAACTTAACCCTATCCATAACCCTAACACTAAAGTTAACACGAACTCTAACCCTACCCATTACCCTTTACCTAACACTAACCCTAAACCAACCATAACCCTATCAATAACCCTAAAACTAACCTTAAACCTAAACCTAATACTAACCATAAAACAAACCATAACAATAAACCTAAATCAGTTCCTAAACCTGACACCATTTCTAACCCTATCTGTAACCCTAACACTAACACTAATCCTAAACCTAAGCCTAAAACTAACACTAACCCTAGCCGTAACACAAACCCTAACACTAACCCCAAAACCAACCTTAAAACTAACCTTAATGGTTATTGTAAACCTAACAATAAAACTTACCCTAACCCTAACACAAACCCTAACACTAACCCTAAACTTAATCAAAATCCTAACCCTAACACTAACACTAACCCTAACCATAATGCTAACCCTAACACTAACCCTTAATGTAACTCTAATGGTAACCCTATCCCTAAACCTAATCTTAACCGTAACACTAACCCTAACCCTAACACTAACACTAACACTAAAACCTCAAGTTATCACTAATTAAACTATTGCTAACCCTAACCCTAACCCTAACATTTAACCTAACCCTAACCCTAACCCTAACTCAAACCCTAATCCTAACACTAACACTAACCTAAACCTAACCCTTAACCTAACCTAATCATAACACTAACCCTAACCCTAACCATAACCATAACATTAACCCTAACCCTAACACTAACCCTAACACAAACCCTAACACTAAAACTAACACTAACTCTAACAAAACCCTAACAATAACCCTATCGCTAACCCTAACCCTAACCATTACCTTAACACTACCCTAACCCTAAATCTAACACTCACCTTAACCCTAACTCTAACCATAACACTAACCTAAACCTAACCCTAACTCTAACACTAACCCTAAACCTATTTTTAAAACTAAAACTATCCCTAACTATAACCCTAACAGTCACACTAACCCTAAATTTAACCCTAACCCTAATTATAACACTAACCCTAAACCTAATACTAAGACAAACCTTAACTCTAAACCTAACATAATCCTAAACTTATCTCTAACCTAACACTAACTCTAACCATAACTCTAAACCTAACAGAAACCCTAACATTAACCCTAAACCTAACACTAACACAACAACACTAATTGAATCCCTAACACTAACACTATTCCTAACACTAAACCTAAATCTAATGGTAAACCTAAAACTAACCCTAACCCTAACCCTAACTCAAACTGTAACCCAAACCCTAACACTAAACCTAATCCTAAACCTAACCATAACACTCACCCAAACCCTAACACTAAAGTAAACTCTAACGCTAACCCTAACACTAACCCCATTTCTAACCCTAATGCTAACTATAACACTAACTCTAACCCTAACCTTAACCCTAACACCAACCCTAAACCTATCTCTAAATCTAACACTATTGCTAACCCTAACTCTAATCCTAACCCTAACCCTATACGAATTCTAATCCTAACCCTAATTCTAACCCTAACCCTAACCCTAATGCAAACTAAAACTAACCCTATCACTAACCCTATTGCAAACCCAAACACTAACTCTAACCGTAACCCTAACCCTAATACTACATGTAACTCTATTCTTGTATAAAAATGCTTTATTTTTCTTTATTAGTTCTTTTTTTAGGATAGAGAGAGAGAGAGAGAGAGAGAGAGAATTTTAATATTTATTTTTTTTAGTTCTCGGCGGACACAACGTCTTTTTTTGTATGTGGTGCTGAGGATCAAACCTGTGCTGCATGCATGCCAGGCGAGCGTGCTACCGCTTGAGCCACATCCCCAGCCCTAACTCTATTTTAACACTAAACCTAACCCTAACACACACCCTAACCCTAATCCTAACACTAACTATAAAACTAACCGTAACCATAACCCTAACCCTAACCGTAACCCTAATTTTAACACTAACCCTAACTCAAACCCTAAACCTAACACAAATTTTAAGTCTAACTCTAAACCTAACACTAACACAAACACTAACCCTAAACCTAACACTAAACCTAACCCTAACCCTAACCCTAAACCTAACACTAAATCTAACCTTAATCATAAACTTAACCCTAACTTTAGATCTAACCCTAACCCTAAAACTCAACCTCAACCTATCACTAACCCTAGCCCTAACCCTAACCCTAATGCTGACACTAAATCTACATTAACACTAACCCTAACACAAATTCTAACACTAACCCTAACAAAACCCTAACACTAACCCTAAAACTAACCCTATCACTAACCCTAGTGCAAACCCAAACACTCACACTAACCATAACCCTAACCCTCATCCTACATTTAACTCTATTCTAAAACTAACCCTAACCCTAGCACACACCCTAACCCTGACCCTAAAACTAACTCTAAAATTAATCATAAACATAACCCTAACCCTAACTTTAACCCAAACCCTAACTCAAACCCTAAACCTAACACAAATTCTAAGTCTAACTCTAAAATTAACACTAACACAAACAATAACCCTAAACCTAACACTAAACCTAACCCTAACCCTAACCCTAAACCTAACACTAAATCTAAACTTAATCTTATCCCTAAGCCTAACTTTAACTCTAACCCTAATCCTAACACTCAACCTAAACCTAACACTAACGCTAGCCCTAACCCTAAATCTAATCCTAACTGTAACCCTAAACCTAACTCTAACCATAAACCTAACACAAAATCTAAGTCCAACCCGAACCCTAACACTAACACAAACACTAACCCTAACCCTAACACTAACCCTAATCATACTTCTAACCTGACCACTAACACTAATAAAACAGTAACCCTAAACCTAACACTAACCCTAACCCTACTTCTATCCCTAAACCTAATACTAACACTAAATCTAACCCTAACCTTAACTCTAGCCCTAACACTAAACCTAAGCCTAACCATAACCCTAACCCTAACACTAAACCTAAGCTTAACCATAACCCTAACACTAACCTTAACCCTAACACTGAACCTAACCCTAACCCTAACCCTAACACTTACCTAACTCTAACCCTAACACAAACTTTAACACTAACCCTAAAATTAACACTAACTCTAACACTATCCCTAACTCAAACCCTAATGCTAACCCTAAAACTAACCCTAACCCTAGCACAACCTGAACACTAACCCTAACACTTACCAAAACCGTAACACTAACCGTAACTGTAACCTTAACCCTAACACTAACTGTAACTGTAACCCCAACCTAACACTAATTCTAACAGTAATCCCATCCCAAACCCTAACCCTAACATTAACACTAACCCAAACCCTAAAACAAACCCTAACCCTAACCATAACCCTAACTTTAACCATAATCCTAACAGTAACCCTAACCCTAACACTAACCCCAACACAAAACCAAACTGTAAACCTAAACCTAAACCTAACACTAACCGTAAACCTAACCTAACACTAACCCTATCGGTAACCCTAACACTAACACTAAATATAGCCCTTATTCCAACCATTATCCTAGCCCTAACCCTAATCCTAACAGTAACCCTAATTTTAAACCTAACCCTAACCCTAACAGAAACCCTAAGTCTAACCCTAAACCTAATACTAACCCTAATTTTAACCCTAACACTAACACTAACCACAACACTAACCCTAACCCTAACTCTAACCCTAAAAATAACCCTAACCCTAACACTAACACTAACCCTAACCCTAACCCTACACTGAATCCTAACAGTAACAATAACTCTAACACTAAACCTTACCATAATCCTAACACTAAACCTAACCCTATTTCTAACCCTGAATATAACCCTAATCCTATTCATAACCCTAACACTAACCCCAACCCTAACCCTAACAAAACCCTACCCCTAAATTTAACCCTATCACAAACCCTAACCCTATTCCTAACAGTATACCTAACTCTAACACTAATGCTAACTCTAAAACTAACCCTAACACTAACACTAAATTTAACACTAACCCTAAACTTATCCCTTACCCTAACACTAACCCTAACCCTAACACTGACTCTAAACCTATCACTAACCCTAACAGTATAATTAAACCTAAACCTAACCATAACACAAACACTAACACAAATATAATTCTAACCCTAAACATAATATTAAGACTCACACTAAACCTAACCTTTACACTAACACTAACTGTAACACTAACCCTAACATGAACACTAACTGTAACCTAATACTAATTATTATCTTAACCCTAACACTAACTCTAAACTTAACCCTAACCCTAACACTAAATCTAACCTTAAACCTAAACCTACCCCTAATTCTAACACTCACCCTTTCCCTAAACGTAATCCTAACACTAACCCTAACACAAAATTTAACACTAACATTAACCATAACACTATCCTAATCTTAACTCTAATCCTAACTTTAATAATAACCCTAACCCTAATCCTAACACAAACCCTAAACCTAAACCAAACACTAAACCTAACTCTAAAATGAACCCTAATCGTAACCCTTACCCTAACACTAACCTTAACCTAACCCTTACACTAATCATAACACTAACTCTAAACCAATCCATAACCCTAACACTATAATAAACCCTAATCCAAAACTAACAAAAACACTGACACTAAACCTAACCCTAACCCTATTTCTCACCCTAACCCTAATCCTAATGCTAACACTCACGGTAACCCTAATGCTAACCCAAATAATAATTCTAAATCTAACACTAAACCTGACCCTAATTTAAACCCTTAACTTAACCCTGACATGAACTTTAAACTTAACCCTAACCCTAAACCCAAAACTAAATTTAACCCTAAATATAACGTTAACCCTAACTCTAACCCTAAACCCAAGCCTAAACCTATCCCTAACCATAGCCCTAACACTAATCCTAATCCAATCCTTAACACTAACTCTAACACAAACCTGAAATCTCAACCTAACCTTCACACTAACACTAACCCTAACCCTAACCCTAACTTTAACAGTAACAATAACCCTAATGCTAACTCAAACCCTAAGAATAAACCTAATCCCAAACTTAATCTTATCACTAATTCTAACCCTAACCATGACACTAACCCAAACTAACACTAACCCTAAACCTAACACTAACACTAACCCTAACACTATCCCTAAACTTAACACTAACATTAACTCTAACTCTTAACCTAATCTTAATCCTAACACTAAACCTAACCCTACTTCTAACCCTCAATATAACCCTAATGTTATCCATAAACCTAACACTTACCCTAACCCTAACCCTAACACAAACCATAACCATAACCCAAATCCTAACCCTATCTACCCCTAAACCTAACACCAACATAATACTAAACCTAACACTAACCCTAAACCTAACCCTTAACCTAAAACTAACCCTGACCGTAACCCTACCATTAACACTAACCATAAACCTAACCCTAAACCTAACCATAACCCTAACCCTAAACCTAACATTAACTCTAATCCTATCCCTAACCATAACAGTATAATTGACCCTAACCCTAACACAAACCTAACCCTAACCCTAACCCTAACCCTAACACTAACACTCACCCGAACCCGAACACTAACTCTAATGCTAACACTAACACTAACCGTAACCCTAACCCTTACCTTAACCCTGACACTAACGCTAAACTTAATATTAAACCTAACCCTAAAAGTAACCCTAACCCTAACCCTAAACTTAAACCTAACCATAAACATAATCCTAATACTAACACTAACACTAACACAAAACTTAACACTAACATTAACCCTAAACCTATCATAATCCTAACTGTAACCCTAAGCCTAACAATAACCCTAACACTAATCCGAACTCAAACCCTAAAATTAACCAAAACCCTAACCCTTATCCTAAAAGTAACCTTAGCCCTAAACCTAACCTATCACTAATCTTAACCCAAAACTTAACACTAATCTTAAAAATAACACTAATCTTTACCCTAACATTAATCATAACACCCACTGTAAACCTAACCCTAACACTAAAACTAACTCTAAACCTAACCCTAACCCTAACAGTATAATAAAACCTAACTGTAACCCTAACACAAACATACTAAATCTAACCATAACCCTATATTTCACCCTAACTCTAACCCTAACCCTAACACGAACATGAATTCTAACCCTAACACTAACCCTAATCCTAAACTTAACCCTAAAACTAACCTTAAACTTAACCCTAACCTTAAGCTTAAAACTAACCATAACACTAACCCAGAACCCAACCCTAAACCTAACCCTAAACCTAAACCAAACACTAACACTAATGCAAACCATAACCGTAACTCTAACACGAACACAACGTCTAACCCTAACTCTAACACTAAACCTAACACTAACCCTAACACTAACTCTAATACTAACACCAACCATAACACTAACCATAACCCTAAACCTAACCCTAACAATAAACCTAACCCAAATCCTAATCCTATCACTAATTCTAAACCTAAACATAACCCCAAACCTAACAATCACACTAACCCTAACCATAACCCTAACCCTAACACTAACCCTAACTCTACCCCTAACCCTAACACAAACATTAACTGTAACTCTAAACCTAATCATAATCCTATCACTAAACCTAACCCTAATTCTAACCCTAAATTTAACCTTAATCTTATGCATAACCCTAACACTAACCCTAACCCTTACACAAACCCTAATTTTAACTCTAATTAACCCTAAACCTAACACTAACCCTAATACTAAACCTAACACTAAACCTAATTCTAATCCTAAACCTAACCCTAACATTAACCCTAACACTAACCCTAAACCTAAACCTTACCATAACACTAATCCTAAGCATAACCCTAACACTAACACTAACCATAAACCTAACCATAACCCTAACCCTAACCCAAACACTAACACTAACTCTAACCTCTTCCTATCACTAAAACTATAATTACCCCAACCCTAACCATAAAACAAACCTAACCTTAACCCTAATACTAACAGTCACCCGAACCCAAACACTAACACAATCCCTAATTCAAACACTAACACTAATCCTAACCCTAATCCTAACCCTAACCCTAAACTAACCCTAACCCTAACCTTAATTCTAACACTAACCCTCACCATAAACCTAATCCTAACACTAAACTTAGCACAAAATTTAACATTAACATTAACCCTAACACTAACCTAATTTTAATTCTAACCATAAACCTAATAAATTTAACACTAATCCTGACTCAAACCGTAATCCTAAACCTAACACTAATCGTAACCTTAACCCTAAACCTTAAACTAACAAGAACCTTAACCCTAAACCTAACCCTATTACTAACCCTAACCCTTACTCTAACCTTAACCAAACACTAACCCTAAACCTAACTGTAATCATAACAATAACTCTAAACCTATCCCTAACCCTAACACCAGAATTAACCCTGTCCCTAACCGTAAAACAAACACTAACACTAAAACTAACCCTAACCTTAACCCTAACACTCACCCTAACCCTAACCTTAACATGAACCCTAATTCTAAATGTAACACAAACCCTAATGCTAATCCTAACCCTTACCTTAACCCTAAGTCTAACCCTAAACTTAAACACTAACCCTAACCCTAAAACTAACCCTAACCCTAACTCTAACTCTACCATTAACCCTAACCCTAAACCTAATGCAAAATTTAACACAAACAACTAAGCCTAATCCAAAAGTTATCCTAACCATATACTTAATGCTAACACTAATCCTAACCCTAATCCTAACACAAATTCTAAACCTAAACCTAAAAGTAACCTAACCCTAAGCCTAACCCAAACCCTAACCCACACCCTAACACTAACCTCAACTGTAACCCTAACCCTAACACTAACCTTAACCCTAACCATAACCCTAATGTAACACTAACCCATACCTATTCCCAAACCTAATGCTATCCCTAACCCTAAATGTTACTATAACCCTAACACTAACACTAGTTCTAACATTAACCCTAACCCTAGCCATTACACTAACCCTAAAGCTAACCCTATGATGAACCATAATCCTAAGCCTAACTCTAACCCTAACTCTACCCTAATCCTAATCCTAACCATAACAAACACTAACCGTAATCCTAAATCTAATCCTAACCCTAACACTAACACTAAACCTAACCCTAATCTTTACACTAACCCTAATGCAAACCCTAAAACTAACACTAATCCTAACACTAAAAATAAACCTAACCCTAAACTTAACCCAAACCCTAACCCTAACACTATCCCTAAACCTAACCATTACCCTAAACCTAACACTAAACTTAACCCCAACCCTTACCCTAAACCTAAACCTTACCCTAACCCGAACACTAACCCTAACCATAACCATAACTCTCACCCTAACACTAACCCTAACCATTCTATTAAGCCCGATCATAACCCAAACCTAATCCTAACCATAACCCTAACACTAACCCTAAACCTAATTTTAACCTTAACACTAACACTATTCCTAACCCTAACCCTAACACTAACACTAATATTAATGCAAACTCTAACCCTAACACAAACCCTAACCCAACCATTATCCATACCCTAATCTATCCTTAATCCTCAACTTTACCTAATGCTTATGCTAACCCTAACACAAACACTAACCCTGATCCTAAACCTAACCCTAAACTTAACCCTAACCTTAACCCTAATCATAAAACTAACTCTAACTGTATCCCTAACCCTAACCCTCACACTTACCCCAACCCTAAACCTAACCATAACATGAAGCTTAACCCTAAACCTAACCCTAAACCTAAAAATAACCATAACACTAACCCTAACCCTATCCCTAACCCTAACACTAACCCTAATGCTAAACTTAATCCTAAATATAAACTTTAAAATAACCATAATTCTAACCATAACTCTCACCCTAACCCTAACCCTAACAATAAACCTAAACCTACCTGTAACCCTAACCCCAAAACTAAAAGTAACCCTAATCTTGACCCTAACCCTAACACTACCCTAACCCTAACCCTAAACTTAACAATAACTCTAACACTAACTCAAACCTAACCCTAACACAAACCCTAACCCTCACATAATCCTATCCCGAAACCTAACTCGAACCCAGCACTAAATATAACTGTAACCCTAACCATAAAACTAACCAAAACCCTAACAAAAACCTAACCCTAAGCCTAACACAAACCTTAACCCTAATCCTATACCTAACAACAACCGTAACCCAAACCATAACCCTAAATTTTACCAAACCCTAACACTAATACTTACCTAACCAAACTCAAATCCTAACACTAACATAAACCCTAAGACTAACCCAAACCCTAAACCTAACACAAACCTTAAACCTAAGCATACCACTAAGCCTAACCCTCTCCCAAACCATAACCCCAACCCTAACACTAACCCTAAACCTAACCGTATCCCTAACCCTATCAGAAACCTTAAAACTAAATCTAACCCTAACCCTAACACTAATCCTAACCCTAAAAATAACCCTAATCCTAAACCTAAACCTAACCCTCACCATAACCTTATCCCTAAACCTAACAATAACCCTAACCCTAATAGTAACACTAACTCTAACCACAAAACTAACCGTAACCCTAACACAAAACCTAACCCTAAACCTAAGCCTAATGCAAACACTAACCCTAATCCTATACCTAAAAACAACCCTAACCCAAACCATAACCCTAACTATTACCTAACCCTAACACTAATACTTATCTAACCAAACCCAAATCCTAAAACGAACACTAACCCTAAATCTAACCCTAACACAAACCCTAAACCTAACCATAGCACTGAGCCTAACACTCATCCAAAACATAACCCCAACCCTAACACTAACCCTAAACCTAACACTATCCGTAACCCTAACAAAAACCCAAACCCTAAGTCTAACCCTAACCCTAATACTAACTTTAATGCTAACCTTAACCCTAACCCTAATCCTAACTCTAACAGTAACCCTAACCCTTAACCTAAACCTAACTCTTACCATAAACCTATCCCTAAACCTAACACTAACCATAACCCTAACACTAACACTAACCCTACACCTCATTAAAACCTGAAACCAAACACTAATGCTAACCCTTACCCTAACCCTAACCATAACCCAAACCCTAAACCTAAACCTAACACTAACCCTAAGCCTAAACCTAACACGAACCCTAACCCTAACCCTAACCTAACCCTAGCTGTAACCATAACCCTAACACTAAACCTAACCCTAACCCTTACCCTAGCAATAACAATAACTTTAACATTAACCCTAAACTTAACCTACCCTAATCTTATCCCTAACCCTAAACCTAATCATAAAAGTTACTGTAAAACTATATGTAATCTTATCAGTAACCCTAACAGAAATCCTAATTCTAAACCTAACCCTAAAAATAACAATAACTTTAACACTAACCCTAACCCTAACCTACCCTAAACCTGTCTCCAACCCTAACCCTAATCATAAACATTACTGTAAAACTGTAAAACTATATGTAACAGTATCAGTAACCCTAACACAAACCCTAACCCTAACCCTAATGTAACACTAAACTTAACCCTAAATCTAACCCTAACCCTAACACTAACACAAACCCTAACCCTAACATGAAATCTAACCTTAACCCTAAATCTAAACTTAACCCTAAACCTAACCCTAACCCTAACCCTAACACAAACACTAACCCTATCATAACACTAATTCTAACACTAATCTTAACCCTAACCATAACCCTAACACTAACACTAACACTAACCTTAATCCAAACCGTATACCTAACCCTGACTGTAACCCTAACTCTCACCCTAATCCTGACCCTAACCCTAAACCTATAACTCACCCCAATCATAACACTAACAGTAACCCTAAACCTAACTATAACCCGATCCCAAACGCTAATGCTAACCCTAATCCTAACACTCACCCTAACACTAAACCTAACTTTAACCCTAACCCTAAACTTAAACCTAACATGAACGCTAACCCTAACATGAACCCTAACACGAAACATAACCCTAATTAAAACCTAACATAGCCCTAACACAAAAACTAATCCTAAGCCTAACCCTAACCCTAACCCAAACCTTAACCTTAACCCTAACCTAACTCTAATTTTAATTCTAACCCTTATCGTAACCCAAACTATAACAATAACCATAACCCCAACAAAAAACCCTAATCCTAAACTAACAATAACCCTAATTCTATCTTTAACCTAACCCTAACCCTAACCCTAAAACTTATTCTAACCCTAATTCTAACTGTAACCCTAACACTAACTCTAACCCTAAACCTATCCAAAATTTTAACCCCAACCCTAACCCTAACCCTAACCGTAACATAAACCCTAACCAAACCATAATCATAACTGAAACCTAACCCTAACCAAAACCTAACACTAATTCAAACCCTTACCCTATCCCTAACACTAACCCTAACCATATCCCTAACACTAACTATACCTAATCAAAACCCTAACGATAAGAAAAACCTTAATGCTAAACCTAATGAAAACACTAAGCCTAAAATTATTCCTAACTCTAACACAAAACCTAAACCTAAACTTAACCCAAACACTAACAATAACTCTAACCATAACCGTAAACCTAACCCAAACACAATCCCTAAACCTAACCCTAACCCTAACAATAACTCTAACCCTAACCCTACCCTAACACTAACCCCAAGCTTCACCTTAACCCTAACACTAACACTAACCCTAACCCTAACCCTAATTCTAAAACTATCCCTAAACCTAACTCTAAAACTAACCCAAACACTAATCCTAACCCTAACCATAACCCTAAACGTAACACTAAATATAACCATAAACCTAACCATAAACCTAACACTAACATGAACCCTAAACGTAACCTTAACTGTAACACTAACCTTAACACTAAATTTAACCCTAACACTAACCATAAACCAAACCCTAACCATAATACTAACCCCAAAGTAACCATAACCCGAACACTAAACCTGTCCTTATTCCTCAACTTAACCATACCATTAAACCTAACACTAACCCTAAACCTAACCATAACCCTAAGGCTATACAAACCCTAACCTTAACCATAAATGTAACAATAACACAAACCCTAACCCCAAACATAACCTTAATCCTAATATAAAACTAACCCTAACCATTTCCTAAATTTAACCCTAACCCTAACCCTAAAACTAAATCTAACACTAACCCTTACCCTATCCCTAACATTAACCCTATCACTACCAATAACCCTAACTCTAAACCTAACACTAACCCTAAACTCAATCCTATCCCTATCACTAAACTTAACCCTAACCCTAAACCTAACCGTAACCCTATCCCTAACTCTAACCTTAACCCTAACACTGACACTAACCATAACCCTAACCCTAATCCTAACACTAACCCTCACCAACCTGTAACCATAAATCTAACCCTAATGTAACCCTACACCTCACTTTAACCCTCTTAAAACCATAACCCCAAATCTAAATCTAACTTTAACCCTACCACAAACCCTAACCATAACACTTATTCTCACACAAATCATAACTCTAACACTAGCCCTAAAAATAACCCTAACCCTAATCCTAACCCTAACTCTAAAACTAACCCTAAACATAACCTGAACTCTAACTCTAATTCTAACCCCAAAACTAACCCTAACCATAACCCTAAATATAATCTTAAAACTAACACTAAACTTAACCCTAACCCTAAGTGTAACACTAACCCTAACCCAAATCCTAACTCGAAAAGTAACCCTAACCTACACCTAACCATAACCCTAACCCTAGCCCTAACACAAAACCTAACCCTAACCCTCACCCTAAGCCTAACACTAACACCAATCCTAAACCTAACAGTTAAACTAACACCGTTACCTTAACAATAACCCTAAACCTAACCTTTAGGTAAACCTAACCCTAAACCTAAACCTAAAAATAACCCTAACTCTAACCCGAATCCTAACCCTAACCCTCACCCAAACCCTAACCCTAATGTAACCGTAACCCTAAGCCTAATAATAACACAAACCCTAAACCAAACCATAACCTTATACATAAACTAACACTAAACCTAACCCAAACCCCAACCCTCACCTCAACTTTAATGCTAACCAGCTACCTAACCCTAACGCTAAACATAACACTAACCCTTATTGAAACACTAACACTAACCCTAAACCTAAATATAACACAAACCCAAACACACCAAACCTAACCCTAACCTTAACACTAACCCTAACACTAACTAAACCCTAACCATAACCCTAAAAATTAACCTAATCCTAAACTTAATCCTAACCCTAACCTTAACACTAACACTAACACTAACCTAAAACTAACACTATCCCTAATCCTAACCTGAACACAATCCTAACACTAACCTTCTTTGTAACACGTACCCTAACCATAACACTAAACTAACCCTAACACTAAATATAATCATAACCCTAAACCTAACCATAACCCTAACCCTTACTCTTATCCTAAACCTAAACCTAACAAAATCCCTAACCTTAATCCTAACACAAACCTTAACCATAACACTAACCCTAAACCTAACCCTAACCCTAACACTAATCCTAAAACTAACCATAACCCTAACAATAAATGTATTCTTAACACGAACCCTAACCCTAACATTAAACCTAACCATAACCCTAACCCTAACCCTAACTGTAACCATGACACAAACCCTAAGAGAAAACATAAAACTCACCCTAACATAACACTAACCCTAACGGTTTCCCAACTTTAACCTTACCCTAATACTAACACTATTCCTAGCACTAACCCCAACCCTAACCCTAACCTTAACCCTAACACTAACAATAACACTAAACCTAACCCTAACCCTAACACTAACCCTAAACTCAATCCTATCCCTATCACTAACGCTAACCCTAAACCTAACCCTAAACCTAACCCTAACCCTATCCCTAATCCTAACACTAACCCTAACCTACTAAGAACCATAAACTAACCCTAACCCTAAACCAAAATTTTACCCTAACCTCTACCGTAACCCTAAACGTAATCCTGACACTAAACATAACCCTAATCCTAACACAAAAAATAACCCTAACCATAATTCTAACCCTAACAGAAACCCTAACCCTAACACTAACACTAAAGCTAACACTGTTAACGCTGTTGACTGGTGAGGAGTCCTTGCTTCCCCAATGTTGAAGAATAACACCAAAGAAGCACGTTGAGGTAAGGTCAGAGTAGAAATTAGAAGTTTATTAAAGTACAGCAGAAAAGACTTCTCCCAGAGGAAGAAGGGGACCCAAGAGATGGAATCCATGGAAGTGCGGTTGTTTCCCCTTTTTATAGTTTTGGTGATGGAATGTAGGTTGGAAGGCACGAGGGGTGGGACACAGGTGGGCCAAAGAAGTATTCTGAGCAAGAAGGACTTCATTAACACTTCTTTGGAATGGACTTTGGCCTAGGGCCTTTTCAGGACTTCATTAACATTCCATGAGTTGTCCTGCTTTTCCTGGAATCATTCTCAGCATGGCCTCCATTTTAGACTTCACTTGGTATTAGACCAGATTTATCTAACTACACTGACTACCTAACTTTAAATCTGGCTTCAACACTAACACTAACCCTAACTTTAACTCTAACCCTAACCCTAAATCTAACCATAAACCTATTTCTACCACTAACCCTAACAATAACCCTAATCATAACCCTAATTCTAACCCTCACCCTAATTCTAACCGTAAGCTAACCCTAAACCTAACCCTAATCCTAACACTAATCCTTAACCTAATTATAACCCTAACACTAACCCTAAACCTAACCCTAAACCTAACCCTCACTTTAAAACTAAAGCTAACACTAACATAAACTTTAACTCTAACACAAATCGTAAACATAATCCTAACTTAAACCTAATCCTAAACCTAACTGTAACACTAACCTTAAACCTAACCATAACCCTATCTTGAACCCTAACTAACCAAACCCTAACCCTAATTCTAACCCTAAACCTAACAATAATCCAAACCTTACACATAATCCTAACCATAACACTAAGACAAATCCTAACCAAACCCTAACACTAAATCTAAACTAAAAACCTACACTAACACTAATTTTAAAGGTAACCCTAACCTTAACACTAAACCTTAACCTAACCATTACCCTAAATCTTCCCCTAACCCTTACCCAAACCCTAAACCTAACACTAACCCTAAACCTAAACCTAAACCTAATCTTAACCATAACACTAACCATAACCCTAAACCTAACCTTAATGTTAACCCTATTTCTAACTGTATCCCTAACGTATCACTAACACTAACCCTAACTCTATCACTAAACCTAAACCCAACCCTGACCCTAACCCTAATAATAACTCTAACCTAAGCCTAACCATAACCATAAACTAACACTAACACTAACCTTAGCTCTAACCCTAACACAAACCATAAACCTAACCCTAAAACAAACCCTAAAAGTAACCCTAACACAAAGCGTAACATTAACAGTAACTTTAACTCGAACACTAACCCTAATCCTAAACCTAAACCTAATCCTAACGATAACCCTAAACCTAATTCTATCCCTTTCCCTAATCATAACACCAACACTAACCATAACAATAACCCTAAACCTTACACTAAGCTTAACCTTAACCCAACCCTAAGAGTAACACTAACAAAAACCCTAACCCTAACATGAACATTAATTCTAATCATAACCCTAACCCTAACCCTAAAACTTACCTTAACACTAAGCCTAACACTAACACTGTCCCTAACCCTAATCTTAACATAAACCCTAACCTAAACCTAACAATAACCCTAAGCCTACCCTAATATGAACCCAAACCTAACCATAACTCTAACACAACCCTAACACTAACCCTAACACAAACCCTAAACCTAAACCTGTACCTAAACCTAATCTTAACCTAACCATAACCCTAATACTAACCTAAACCTAACACTCACCATAACACTAACCCTAACACTTACTCTAACCCCAGCACTAATCCTAAATCTAACCCTCAACCAAACACTAACCCTAAACCTAATCCTAACCCTAACCTTAACACTAACCCTAAACCTAACCCTTACACTAACACTAATCCTAAACCTAACATGAGCCCTAACCCTAACGCTAACCATAAACCTATCCTTAACCTCAAACCTGTCCCTAATCATAACCATAACCCTAACAAAAACCCTAACCCCAACCATAGTCCTAACCCTAACCTAACTCTAACACTTACCTAAATCTAACTCTAACTTTAATACTAACCCAACCATTAAACCTACACCTAACCCTAATGGTGACCTTAAACATAACCCTAACCATATCACTAACCCTCACCCTAAACCTAACACTAATCCTAATTTTAACACTAACCCTAACCCTAAAATTAATATCAACCCTACCCCTAACCCTAACCCTAACACTAACACTAAACTTACCCTTCACCCTAACACTAAACCTAACTCTAACCATAATCCAATTGTAATCCTAAACCTAACCCTAACACAAATCTTAACCCTATCCCTAAACCTAACACAAAACATAACCCTAACCCTAACACTAACCCTAACACAATCCCTAAACCTTACTCTTACCCTAACTCTGACACTAAACCGAAACCTAACTGGAAACCCAACCCAAACCCAAACCCTAACACTAACCCTCACCCTAACCCTAAACCTTATTCTAAACTTAACCCAAACCTTAACACTAACCCAAATCCTAACCCTTACTCTAACAATAACCCTAACCCTCAACCTAAATCTAATACTAACCCTAACCCTAACTCTAACCGTAAAACTAACCCTAACCCTAACACTAACACTAACCCCAAAACAATGCCTAATCCTAAACCCAACCCTAACCCTAACCCTAACACATATCCTAACCCTAAACTTAACTGACCCTAACCCTAACGCTAAACCTAAACCTAACCCTAACCAAAACAATAACACTAACCCTAATCCTAACCCTAAACCTAACACTAACCCAAACTATAACCCTAAATATCACTCTAATCTTAACCGTTACCCTAACCCTAACCTTTACTCTAAATCTCACCCTAAACCTAACCCTGTCCCTAGCACTATCTCTAACCCTAATCCTAAAACAAAACATAAACCTAACTCTAACTCCAAGCAAAAAACTAATTCAACCCTAATCCTTACCAAAAACTTACACCTAACCCTAACACTAAACCTAGACCTAACTCTAACATGAAAGCTAACACTAACCCTAACAGTAACCCTAACACAAAGCCACAACCTAACCCTAAACCTAACACCAACATTAACCATAACCCTAACGATAACACAAATGATAACCCAAACCACAACCGTAACCCAACCTAACCTTAAACCTTACCACTACTTGACCCTAAACCTAACCCTTAAACTATCACTAATTTTAACCCCAAACCTAACATTAACTTTAATCTTCACCCTAACCCGAACCATAACAGCAACCCTAATCTTAACCCTTACCCTAACACTATCCTTAAACCTATCCTTAACCCTAAACCTAACACTAAAACTACCCCTAAAACTAAAACTAACCCTAACCCTAACCCAAACCATAACATGAACCCTAATCTTAAACTAACCCTAACCTCAAACCTAAACCTAATTCTCACCATAACACTAACCCTAATCCTAACCCTAATCATAACACTAACATTAACCTTAACCCTAACCCTAAATCAAACATAAACCCTAACCCTAAATCTAACCCTAAACCTAACACAAACCCTAATCCAAACCCTACAATGAAGCCTAAAACTTAAATGAACCGTAACACTATAACTAACCCTAAACCTAACCCTAACCCTAACACTAAACTTAACCCTAATCCTAACCCTATCACTAACACTAATCCTAACTCTACTTCTCACCCTAACCCTAACCCTAACCCTTACCTTAGAACTAACCCTAACCGAAAACCTAACCATTTGCCTAACCCTATTCTTAACCCTAATATTAAACCTAACCCTAATTTTAACTCTAACTCTAACCCTAATCCTACCGCAACTGTAACTCTAACCCTAACCCAAACCCTAAACCTAACCCTCAACCTAACAAAAACCATAACCCTAACCTTAACCATAACACTAACCCTAAGACTAACACTAAACCTAATCCTAACTCTTAAACTAACCCTAACCCTAACCCGATTTCTATCCCTGAAACTCACCCTAATTCTAAAACTAACCCTAAACCCAACCCTAACCCTACACTAACAATACCCCTAACACTTACCTAATACTAAACCTAAACCTAACCCTAATCCTATCATTAACCCTAAACATAACCCTAACCCTAAATCTAACATAAATGTAACATTAACTCTAACCCTATCCCTAATTCAAACCCTAACACTAACACTAACACTAATCATAACTGTAATAATAACAATAACCCTAACCCTACCCTTAACCCTAACACTAATCCTAATCCTACTGGTAACTCTAACCCTAATCCAACCATAACCCTCACATTAACCCTAACCCCAAACCTAACCCTAACTCTCAACCTAACACAAACCATAACCCTAAACCTAACACTGACACTAACACTAACACTAATCATAGCCCTTATCCTAAATCTTAAACTAACCTTAACCCTAACCCAATCCCTAACCCTGATCCTCACCATAATTCTAAAACTAACCCTGAACCTAACCCTAACCAGTACCCTAAAACTTACCCTAACCCTTACCTAATACTAACCCTAAGCATAACACTAACCCTATCACTAACCCTAACTATAATCCTAACCCTCAACCTAAAACTAACCCTAACTTTAACAATAAACCTAAACCTAACCATAACCCTAACACTAACTATAACCCAAATCCTATCCTTAACCCTAACCCCAGAACATATCCTAACCCAATCCCAAAGCCTAACCCAATCTATAACACTAACCCTAACCCTAACCTTTACCCTTACCCTAACACTAAACCTAACCCTAACCCTAACCCTAAACCTAACACTAACTCTAACACTAACCCTAACACTAACCCTAACACAAATTCTAACCCTATACCTAACTGTAACCCTAATCCTAACCCTAAGCTTAACACTTACACTAACCCTAAGCATAACTCTTACACTAACCCTATCCCTAATACTATCCCTAACATTAATACTAACCATAAATCTAATCCTAACTCTAACACTTACCCTAACACTAACCCTAACCATAAAACTTACATTAACCCTAACTCTAACCATAACCCTAATACTAAACCTAACTATAACCCTAACCGAAACTCTTAACCCTAACACAAACCCTAACCCTAAGCCTAAACCTAATAAACATACTAACCCTAACACTACCACTAACCCTAAAACTAACCTTAACCCTATACTTAACTGTAAAACTCACCCTAAACCTAACCCTAAAACTAATCCTAATATTTACCCTAAATCTAATTCTAACCCTAATCCTAACAATTACCGTAACACTAACCATAAACCTAACCCTAACCCTAGGACTTACACTAATCCTAAAACTATACCTAATCCTATTGCTAACCTTAACCCTAACCCTGAGAATAATCCTGTACATATTCCAACAATAACCCTTAACCTAACCCTAACACAACCCCTTAACCTAATCTAAACCTAACACTAACCCTAACCCTAACACTAACCTTAACAGTAACCCTACTCCTAACCATAAACCTAACACTTGAACTAACCCTAACCTTAACCCTACCCTTTACACTTACACTAACTCTAATGCTAAGCATAAACTTAACCCTAACCCTAAACCTAACCCCAACCCTATCACTAACCATATCCCTAACCCTAATGCTAACCCTAACTCTAACCCTAACCCTAAACCTAACACCTACCCTAACCCTAATCCTAACCCTAACCCTAAAACTCACCCTAACATGAATCCTAAACCTAATTCTAATCCTAACACCAACAGTAACCCTATCCCTAACATTAACCCTAACACTAACCCTAATGCAAACCCAAACCCTAACACTAACACTAACACTAACAATAACCCGAAGCTAACACTAAGCACAATCCTTACTCCAACCCTAATCCTAACACTAAACCTAACACTAACCCTAACCGTAACCCTAAACCTAACACTAACTCTAACCCTAACCCTTAAACTAACCCAAACACTAACCTTAAATTTAACCCTAAGCCTAATCGTAACCGTAACCCTAAACCTAATCATAACACTAACCATAATACAAAACCTAACCCTAACCCTCAAACTAACCTAACCCTAAACCTAACCCTAATCATAATTCTAACCCTTACCCTAACACTAACCCTAAGTGTAACACTATCCCTAAACCTAACCCTAACCCAAATATTAATCCTAACCATAACCCTAACCCTAAACCAAACTCTAAACCTAATACAAACCATAACCCTAACCCTTTATCCTATCCATAAGCCTAACCCTACCCTATTCCTTACCCTAAACCTAACCCTACCCTAATGCTAAAATTAAACTTATCCCTAACTCTAACCCGAACCCTAACACTAACACTATGTCTAACTCTAAATATATCCCTAACACAACCCTTATCCTAACACTAACCCTAACCCTAACCCTAAAACTAACCTTAACCCTAACCCTAACCCTGAACCCAAATCTAAACCTAACACAAACCCTAACCCTAAAATCACCCTAACCTTATTCCAATCCTAACACTAACCCTAAAACTAATTGGAACCCCAACCCTAACACAAAAACAAACCCTAAACCTTACCCTAACACTAACCATAACACTAATATTAAGCATAAATCTAACCCTAACCCTAACCATAAAACTAACTCTAAACGTCACCTTAACACTAAACAGAACTCTAACCCTAAGACTAACCCTAATCCAACCCATGCACTAATCCTAACCCTAACTTTAATATTAACTGTATCCCTAACACTAACACTGACCCTAACCGTTACACGAACCCTAACCCTAACCCTAACCCTAAACTAAACACTAACACTAACACTAAACCAAAAACAAACCCTAATCCTAACATTCACCCTAACTCTAACCCTAACTTGAACCTGACCTGAAAACTAACCCTAACTATTACCCTAACACTCACATAACACTCACCCGAACTCTAACCCAAAACCTAACACTAATTTTAACAATAACCGTAACACTAATACTAATCCTACCCCTAACCTAACTTTAATCTAAAGCCTAATCGTAAACTTAAACCTAACTTGAACCCTAGCAATAACACAATCTCTTGTCCTAATCCTAACTCTTACCATAACCCTCACCACAACCATAACACTAACCATAAACCTAACACAAACCAAATCCCTAACCATAACACTAACCCTAACAATTACCCTAAACCTAACACAAACCCTAACCCTAAACCTAAACCAAAGATAACCCAATCCCTAATCCTAACCCTAACCCTAAACTAACCCTAATTCTAACCCTAACCTTAAAACTTAATTTAACCCTAAACCAAATCCAAACACTAACACTAACCCTAAACCTAACCTAAATCGAACCCTAAAACAAACCCTTACTTTAACCCTACCATACCTAAACCTAACCTTAAGCCTAACCATAACTCTAACACTAACCCTAACCCTGACTGAAATTCTAACTACAAGCCTAAATCTAACTCTAACATTTACAGTAACCCTAACCGTAAACCTAAATCTAACCTTAGCTCTAACCCTAAACCTAACAGTAACACTTAACCTATCAGTAATCCTAACCCTATCCCTAACCATAACACAAACTCTAACCCTAAATCTAAACTTAATCCTATTCATAACCCTAACCCTAACACCAATCATAACACAACCCCAAAACTAACCATAAACCTAACACAAACCCTAACCCAAAATCTAACCCTAACACTAACCTTTATAATAACCCTAAATCTAACCATAACTCTAAATCTAAACATAATCCTAGACATATCCCTAACCCTAACACAAATGCTTAACCTAACCCTAATCCTCACACAAACCCTAACCCTTACCCTAATTCCAATCTTACCACTAACCCTAACCCTAAACCTAACCCTAACTATTAAACTAACCCTAACCTTAACCCTAACCTTTACCCTTACACTAAGCCTAACACTAAACTTAACCTTAACCCTACCCTAATACTAAACTTAATCCTATTCCTAACCCTAACACTAACATATCCCTAACACTAATCTTAACATTAACACCAACCCTAACCCTAATCATAATCCTAACACTCACCTTAAAAAAATCCCTAACCCTAACATTATCCCTAACTCAACACTAACACTTTCCATATCCCTAAATCTAACAATAATGCAAATACTAACCCTAACCCTAACCCTAAGATGAACCTTAATACTAACCCTAAGACTAAAACAAACTCTAACCCAAACCATAACCCTAAACATAACATAAACTTAACTCTAACTCTTACCAAACCCTAACCCTAAAACTAAACCTATTACTAACACTAACACCAACCCTAACCCCAACCCTAACACTATCACTAACCTGAACCTAAACCTAACACTAACCCTAACCATAAATCTAAACTTAAACCTATTCATAACCCTAACCCTAACCCTAATGCTAAACCTAATACAACCCCTAAACCTAACCCTAAACCGAACACAAATGGTAACCCTAAGACTAATCTTTACACTAACCATAAACCTAACTGAATCCTAAATCTAAACCTAATCCTGTACATATTCCAACACTAACCCTTAACCTAACCCTAACACAACCCTTTTAACCTAAACTAAACCTAACACTAACCCTAACCCTAACACTAACCTTAACAGTAACCCTACTCATAACCATAAACCTAAACCTTGAACTAACCCTAAGCTTAACCCTACCATTTACACTTACACTAAATCTAATGCTAAACCTAACCTTAACCCTAAATCTAAACCTAACCCTAACCCTATTACTAACTCTAACAATAACCCTAACCCTATCCCTAACCCTAACACTAACCCTAACTCTAACCCTAACCCTAACCCTAACTGTAACCCTAACCCTAATCCTAACCCTAACCATAAACTAACCCTAACATGAATCCTAAACCTAGTCCTAATCCTAACATCAACAGTAACCCTATCCTAACACTAACCCTAATGCAAACCCAAACCCTAACACTAACACTAACCGTGATCTTATCCGTAACTATATCCTAGTATTAATCCTAACCCTAACCATAACACAAACTTTAATCCTAACACTAACACCAACCCAATTCTAACCCTAACTCTAATCCTAATCCTAACAGTAACCCTAACCCTAACACTAAACCTAATGCTAACACAAACCCTAACACTTACCCTAACACTATCCCTTACCCTAACCCTAACTGTAAAACTAAACCTAACCCTAACCTAAATCCTGACCATAAACCTTAACCTAACACTAACCCTAACCTGAAAACTAAGCCTAACCCTAACCCTAAATGTAAATCTAACCCTAGCACTAACCGTAACCTAACAATAACACTTACACTAACCCTAATCCTAACACTAAACCTAACAATAACCATAACTGTAACACTAAAAGTAACCTTAACTCTATCCCTAACCCTAAATGCAACCCTTTTCCTATCTGTAACCCTACCCTAACCCTACCCCTAAACATAACACAAACACTAACCTTAACCCTAACTGTAACCATAACACAAACCCTAAACCTATTCCTAACCATAACTGTAACCCGAAACTTACCCCTAATCTGAACCCCAACCCTAACACTAACCCTGACCTTAACACAAACCCTAAACCTAACAATAATCCTAACACTAACCTAACCTTAATCCTAATCCTAACCTATCCATAACCATAATCCTAACCCAAACCTAACCCTAAATTTAAACTTAACCCTAACTCTATCACTAAACCTAACACTAAACCTAACCCTAGCAGAAATCTTTACCCTAACATAACCCTAACCCTAACCCTAACCCTAGTTTAAAAACTAACCTTAACAATAACCCTTACTCTAATTTAAATCTAACCCTAACACAAACCCTAAACCTAACACTAAGCCTAAACTTACCCTAATCCTAACCATAACCATAACCCTTATTCTAGCCCAAATACTAATTGTAACCCTAAACCTAACCCTAACCATAAATTTAAACCTAACACAAATCCTTATCCTAAACCTAACACTAACCCTAATCCTAACCCTACCCTAACTAACCCTAAACCTAAACCTAACCCTAAAACTATCTCTAACCATAACCCTAACACTAAAAATAACACTTACCCTAACCCTAACCCTATATCAACCCTAACACTAATCCTAACCCTAACCCTCATATTAACCCTAAACCTAATACTATCACTAAACCTAACCCTAACATGAACCCTAAGCCTATCCTAACCCTAACACTAATCCTAAAACTAACCTGAAAAACTCTAACACTATTACTAACCCTAACACAAAGCCTACCCTAACCCTAACAATAACCATAACACTAACAGTAAACCTAACCCAAACATGAACCCTACCCAAACAATAACCCTAACCCTAATCCTAACAGTAAAACTCACCCTAACTCTAACCCCAAATGCAAACCTAACCCTAACCCTAATCCGAACCATAACACAAAACCTAACCCTTAGCCTAAACCTAAACCTAACACTTACAGTAACACAGACTGTAACCCTAACACTATCACTAACCCTAAAATTAACCCTAATCATAACCCTAACGCTAAACCTAACTCTAACCCTAAACCTAAACCTAATGCTAACCCTAACACTAACCGTACCTCTGACCCTTGCTCTACACATAACCCTAACCCTAACTCTAACCCTAACACTAACACTAACTAACTCTAAAACTTTCCCTAACCCTAACTCTATTGCTAACTTTAACCCAAAACCTAACTCTAACACTAACACTAACCCTAACTTTAAACCTAACATGAACCCTAATCCTAACCCTGACACTAAAACTAACCTAAACCATACACCTATCACTAATCCTAAACGTAAAGCTAACCGTAACACAAACCTTAAACCTAACACTAACCCTAATCCTAAGGCAAATCCTAACACTATCACTAACTTTAACCTTAACCCTAATCCTACCTGTTAACCTAACCTAACACTTACCCTAAACCTAACCCTAACACCAACCTTAACCCTAACTCTAACACTAACACTAACCTAACCCTAACACTAACACTAACACTAAACATTTCCCTAACCCTAACTCTATTGCTAAGTTTAACCCTAAACCTAACTCTAACACTAACACTAACCCTAACTTTAAAACTAACATGAACCCTAATCCTAACCCTGACACTAAAACTAACCTAAACCCTACACCTATCACTAATCCTAAATGTAAAGCTAACCCTAACACAAACCTTAAACCAAACACTAACCCTAATCCTAATGCAAATCCTAACACTATCACTAACTTTAACCTTAACCTTAATCCTACCTGTTAACCTAATCTAACACTTACCCTAAACCTAACCCTAACACCAACCCTAACCCTAACTCTAACACTAACCCTAACCTAACCCTAATCCTTAATCTAACCCTAAACCTTACACGAACCCAAACACTAACCCTAACTCTAACCTTAACCATAACACTAATGCTAAGAGAAAACCTAATCCTAACCAGAACCCTAAACATAACCCTAACCTAACCCTTTCACTAAACCTAAAACTAACCCTAATCCTAACCCTAATGCTAACCATAACTCTAACCCTAAACCTTAAACAAACCCTATGTCTAACCCTAACCTTAACCTTAACACAAAAAATAACACTAAACCTAACACTAAACCTAACTCTTACACTAGCCCTAACTCTAACCCTAAACCTAACCCTATCCCTAACTCTAACATTAACCCTAACACTAAACCTAACCATAACCCTAACCGTAACACTAACCCTACACCTAATCCTAAACCTTGCACTAACCCTAACCCTAAAACTAACCCTAACACGAATACTAACTCTAACCATAATCCTAACCATAACCCTAACCCTATCCCTAACCCTAACAAAAAACCTAACCCTAAAACTAACCTAACAAGTTAAACTAACCCTAACCCTAACCCCTTCCTATCACTTAACATAACCCTAACTCTATCCCTAACACTAACCATAACCCTAACACAACCCTATGATAACCATAACCCTAATCCCAACCTAACCCTAACCGTAACCCTAACCTATCCCTTATACTAACCGTAACCCTAACCCTAAAACTAACCGTAAAGCTAACCTTAACCCTAAATCTAATGAAAATCCTAACACTAACCCTACCCAACACCTAATCCTAAATCTAACCATAACACAAACCTTATGTGTAACCCTAACACAAACCCAAACCTAACCCTAACTCTAACATGAATCCTAACTGTAACCATAACTTTAAATCTAACCTTAACCATCACCCTTACAGAAACCTAATAGAAACTCTAACACTAACCCTAACACTAACCCTAACCCTAACTTTAACCCTTACCCTAACCCTAACACTAACTCTATTTGTAACCATCAGCCTAACCCTTACACTTACTCTAACTCTAATCCTAAGCCTAACCTTAATCCTAACCTTAAACCTAAAATGAAACCTTACCTTAACTCTAACCCTAACACTAACCCTAACTCTAAACTTAACCCTATCTCTAACACTAACACTAAGACTTAAAGTAATCCTAACCATAACCATAACACTAACACTAACCCCTACCCTAACCCTATCACTAACACAAACCCTAAACATATCCCTAAACCTATCAGTGACACTAACCCAAATCCTAAGCCTAACCATAACACAAACACTAACCCTAATTCCAACCCTAACCTAACAGTAACACTACCCCAACCCTAAATCTAACCATAAACTTAACACTAAACCTAACCCTAACCCTTACCCTGATATTAAACATAACCGTAAATCTAAACCTAACTCTAAACCTAAACCAAACCCTAACCCTAATGTAACACTAACCCTTACCCTACACCTAATATTAACCTTAAACCTCTTCCTAACCCTAACACTATCCATAACCCTATCCCTAACACTAAACCAATTACTAACACTAACCCTAAACCTAAACCTAACCCTATCCCTAATCCTAACACTCACCCTAAATATAACCATAACACAAATGCTAACCTTAACCCTAAACCTAACCCTAACCCTAATCCTAACCCTAACACTAACACTAAACCTAACCCTTAGCATAATTCTAAACCTAAACCTAACCATAACACTAACCTTAACCTAACCCTAACCCTAACACTAACCCTAACCCTAACCTTAATCCAAACTGTAAGCCTAAACTTAATACTCACTCTAAGCCTAACACTAAGTCTAAAAGTAACCCTAACCCTAACCCAAACCCTAACACTAAACCTAACCCTAACCCTAACTGTAACACTAAACATTACCTTAACTCTAAACTTAACCCGAACAGTAACCCTAACACTATTACTAACACTAACACTAACCCTAACACTAACCCTAAAATTTACACTAACTCTAACCCCATCCCTAACCCTAACACTAATTCTAAAAATCACCCTAATGCTAACCCTAACACTAACTCTAACTCTAACCCTACACATAACGTAACCCCTAACACTAACCATAAACCTAAACCTAACACAAACCCTAACCCAAACCAGAACCCTATACCTAACCCAATCCTAACCCTAACCCTTACCTAACCGTAACCGTGACCCTAACACTAAACCTAACACTAACCCTAATACTACCCCTAACCCAAAACCTTACCCTATCTGTAACTCTAACACTAACCCTAAACCTAACACTAAATCTAACCCTAATCCTAACACTAACCCTAACCCTAACCCTAACCCTAAACGTAAACCTAACACTAATGATAACTCTAACCCTAAACTTTAATCTAATGGTAAACCTATCTGTAATTCTAACCCTAACCCTTACCCTTACAAAAATCCTAAACCTAATCCTAACCCTAATCATAACTTTGAAAGTATCCCTAACACTAACCCTACCCCTATCCTTAACCCTAACACTAAAGGTAACCGTAACCATAACCCTAACACTTACCCTTAACCTAACAATAACCCTAAAACTAATCCTAACCCTAACAATAACCCTAACTCTAAACATCACCCTAACCCTTACACTAACCCTAACACTTAACATAACTCTAACCCTAACCCGAACACAAACCTTAACCCTAACCCTAAAAGTAACACTAACCCTAAACCAACCATAGCTCTATCACTAACCCTAACCCTAAACCTAAACCTAATACTAACCCTATCCCTAACCCTAACAATATACCTAAACCTATTCCTAAACCTAACACTATTTCTAAACCTAATACTAACCCTATCCCTAACCCTAACAATAAACCTAAACCTATTCCTAAACCTAACACTTTTTCTAAACCTACCCCTAACCCTAATCCTAACACTAATCATAAACCTAAGTCTAACCCTAACACTAACCCTAACCATAAAAAAACCCTAACACTAACCCTAACACTAACGCTAATCCTAACACTAAACCTAACCATAACCCTTACCCACACCCTAAACCTTACCCTAACCCGGACACTAACCCTAACACTAACGCTAATCCTAACACTAAACCTAACCATAACCCTTACCCACACCCTAAACCTTACCCTAACCCGGACACTAACCCTAACCCTAAACCTAACCATAACAATAACTCAAACCTAAACCTATCCCTAACCATAATACTAACCCAACACTAAATTAAACCTAACACTAACCATAACTCTAACCCTAACACTAACAGTAATGCTAACCCTAACACTAACCCTTAAGTAACCTTAATATTAACCATATCTCTAACCATAACGCTAACCCTAACACTAACCCTAACCCTAACACTAAATTTCAACCTATCCCTAATTAAAATATTACTAACCCTAACACTAACCCTAATACTGACACTAACCCTATCCCTAACCCTACCACTAATCCTAAAACTACTCCTAACAGTAACACTAACCCCAACAGAAAATTCTAACTGTAACCTGAACACTAACCCTTACCCAACCCTAACAATAACCCTAAAACTAACCCTATCACTAAACCTAGTGCAAACCCAAACACTAACACTAAGCCTAATTTTAACCCTAATCCTACACATAACCCTATTCTAACACTAACTCTAACCCTAACACGCAACCGAACCATAACCCCAACACTAAACCTAAAACTAACCCTAACCTTAACACTAACCCTAACCCAAAACCTAACCCTAATTATAACTTTAAACATAACCCTAACTCTAACCCAAAACCTAACAAAAATTCTAAGTCTAACCCTAACCCTAACATAAACACAAACACTAACCCTAAGCCTAACACTAATCCTAACCCTAACCCTAACCCTAAACCTAGCACCAAACCTAACCTTAACCATAACCCTAACCCTAACCCTAACTCTAACCCTAACCGTAATACTCAACCTAACCCTAACCATAACCCTAACACTGAACCTAACCCTAACCATAATCCTAACCCTAACACTAACCCTAAACTTAACACTTATCCTAACACTAACCCTAACCCTAATCCCAATGCTAACCCTAACAATAACCCTAACCATAACACAACCTGAAAACTAACACTAACACTTACCCAAACCCTAACACTAACCCTAAACTTAACACTTATCCTAACACTAACCCTAACCCTAATCCCAATACTAACCCTAACAGTAACCCTAACCATAACACAACCTGAAAACTAACCCTAACACTTACCCAAACCCTAACACTAACCCTAAACTTAACACTTATCCTAACACTAACCCTAACCCTAATCCCAATGCTAACCCTAACAGTAACCCTAACCATAACACAACCTGAAAACTAACCCTAACACTTACCCAAACCCTAACACTAACCCTAACCCTAACTGTAACCCTAAAACTAACCATAATCCTAACCCCAACCTAATGCTAATTCTAACCTTAATCCCAACCTGAGCCCGAACCCTAACATTAACACTAACCCAAACCCTAAAGCAAACACTAACACTAACTGTAACCCTAACCGTAACCCTAACACTAACTCTAATCCTAACCCTAACCCTAACCATAATCCTAACCATAACCCTAACCCTAACACTAAACCTAACTCTAAAACTAACCCTAACACAAAACCTAACTGTAACCGAAACCCAAACCTAACACTAACCGTAACCCTAACCGTAACACTAACACTAACAGTAACCCTGACACTAATACTAACTCTAACCTTTAACCCAACCCTATTCCTAAACCGAACCCTAATACTTCACTAACCCTAATCCTAAACCTAACCCTAACCCAAACACTAACCCCAATTTTAACCCTAAATCTAACACTAACCCTAACTTTAACCCTAACCCTAACCCTAACTATAACCCTAACCTTACCCTAATCCTAACTGTAACCCTAACCCTAAGAAGAAACATAACCCTAATTCTAATCCTAACGATTTCCATAATCCTAACACTAACCCTAAACTTAACCCTAACCCTAAGACTAAATTTAACCCTAACCTTAACCTAATGCTAACTGTAACCCTAACCCTAAGAATAACCCTAACCCTAATCGTTACTCAAGCCCTAAACCTAAACCTAACACTAACCCTAACCCTAACACAAATCTTAACCCTAACCCTTTCCCTAACACTAACCTTAACCCTAAACCTAACCCTATCACTAACCTTAACCCAAATCCTTACACTAATCATAACACTAACCCTAAACCTAACCCTAAGCCTATCCCTAACTCTAAACCTATCCCTTACCCTAACACTATAATAAACCCTAACCCTGACCCTAACAGAAACACTGACACTAAACCAAACCCTAACCCCATCCTTCACCCTAAACCTTTATCCTAACCGTAATAATCACTGTAACCCTAACACTAACCCCAACACTAATTCTAAACCTAACACTAAACCTCACCGTAATTTCAGCCCTTAACTTATCCCGAAGACAAATCTTAGAATTAACCCTAACCCTAACCCTAAACCCAACCCTAAACCTAATCCTAAACCTAAACCTAACACTAACCCTAATCCAAACTGTAACCATAATTCTAACATGAACCCAAAGTCTAACCCTAACACTAACCCTAAAACTTACACTAACACTAACACTAACCCTAACCCTAACCCTAACACTAACCATAACACTAAGCGTAACCCTAACCCTAACACTAACACTAACCATAACACTAACCCTAACCTTAATTGTAACCCTAACAATAAACCTAAACCCAAACCTAATCCTCTCCGTAATGCTATCCCTAAACATAACCCCCAAACTAACACTAACTCTAACCCTAAACATAACCCTAACCCTAACTCTACCCCAACCCTAACACTAACATTAACTATAACTCTAAACCTAATCATAATCCTAACACTAAACCTAACCCTAAATATAACCCTAATCTTATGCATAACCCTAACACTAACACTAACCATAAACCTAGTCCTAAAACTAAACATAACCCGAACCCTAAACCTACCACTAACTCTAAACCTATCCCTAGCCCTAACAGTATAATTAACCCTAACCCTAACACTAACACAAACCTAACCCTAATCCTAATCCTAATACTAACACTCATCCTAACCTGAACATTAACCCAAACTCTATTTCTAACCCTAACACTAACCCTAACCCGAATCCTAAGCCTTACATTAAACCTAACACTAACCCTAAACTTAACATTAACCCTAAACCTAAATCTAACCCTAACTTAACACTAACCCTAACGCTAAACTTAAACCTAACCATAAAACTAATTCTAACACTAACCATAACACAAAACTTAACACTAACCCTAACAATAACCCTAAACCTAATCCTAACACAAACACTTAACTTAACCCTAACACTAAATGTAATCTTAACACTGAACCTAACCCTAACCCTTACGCTAAAACTAACCTTAACTCTAAAACTAAACCTATCACTAATCTTAATCCATACACTAACAATAATCTTAACCCTAACACTAATGTTAACACTAACACTAACCATAACACTCAACCTAAACCTAACCATAACACTAAAACTAACTCTAAACCTATCCCTAACCCAAACAGTATAATAAACCCTAACCCTAACACAAACACTAACACTAAACCTAACCCTAACCCTGTCCCTCACCATAAACCTAAAACTAACCCTAACACTCACCGTAATTCTCACCCTAACACAAACACTAATTCTAACTCTAACACTAACACTAACCCTAAACTTAACCCTAACACGAACCTTAAACTTAACCCTAACCCTAACTCTAAAACTAACACAAAATCTAATCCTAAACCTAAATGCAACCCTAAACATAACCCTAACCCTAAACCTATCACTAACCTTAATCCAAACCATAACTCTAAGTCTAACATGAACCCTAAGTCTACCCTATCCCTAACACTAACACTAACACTAACCCTAACCCTAACCGTAACACACCACCCATAACACTAACCCTAACTCTAACAATAAACCTAACTCCAAACTTAATCCTATCACTAATTCTAACCCTAAATATAATCCTAAGCCTAACACTAAACCTAACACTAACCATAATCCTAACCTTAACAGTAACACTAACCCTAACTCTACCCCTAAACCTAAAAAAAAAAAAATTAACTCTCACTATAAAACTAATCATAATCCTAACAATAAACCTAACCTTAATTTTAACCGTAAATATAAACCTAATCTTATGCATAACCCTAACACTAACACTAACTGTAAACCTAGCCCTAAACCTAAACATAACCATAACCCTAACCCTAACACTAACTCTAAACCTATCCCTAACCCTAACAGTATAATTAACCCTAACCCTAACACTAACACAAACATAACCCTAATTATAACCCTAATACTAACACTCATCCTAACCTGAACCCTAAGCCAAACTCCAATTCTAACACTAACACTAACCGTAACCTGAATCCTAAACTTTACATTAACCCTAACACTAACCCTATACTTAACATTAACCCTAACCCTAAAACTAACCCTAACTTAACCCTAACTCTAACGTTAAACTTAAACCTAACCGTAAACCTAATCGTATCACTAACCCTAACACAAAACTTAACACTAACATTAACCCTAACCCTATCCTAATTTTAATTGTAACACTAAACCTAACAATAAATCTAAAGTTAATCCTAACTCAAACCCTACACTTAACACTAACACTAACCCTAACCTTAACACTAACCCTAACCCTTACACTAAAACTAACCTTAACCCTAAACCTAAACTTATCACTAATCTTAACCCAAACACTAACACTAATCTTAACCCTAACACTAATCATAACAATAAACCTAAATATAACCCTAACCTTAAAACTAACTCTAAACCTATCGCTAATCCTAACAGTATAATAAACCCTAACCCTAACCCTAACACAAACACTAACACTAAAACTAACCCTAAACCTAACCCTAACACTCACCATAATTCTCACCCTAACATGAACACTAATTCTAACCCTAACACTAATACTAATCCTAAACTTAACCCTAACACGAACCTTAAACTTAACCCTAACCTAACTCTAAAACTAACATTAACTCTACACCTAAACCTAAACGCAACCCTAAACATAACCCTAACCCTAAACCTATCACTAACCTTAATCCAAACCATAACTCTAACTCTACAATGAACCCTAAGTCTAACCCTAACACTAACACTAACACTAATGCTAACACTAACCGAAACCCTAACCCTAACAATAAACCTAACCCCAAACCTAATCCTATCACTAATTCTAACCCTAAATATAATCCCAAACCTAACACTAAACCTAAACCTAACCATAACCCTAACCCTAACAGTAACACTAACCCTAACTCTACTCCTAACCCTAACACTATCATTAACTCTAAATTTAAACATAATCATAATCCTAACACTAAACCTAATCCTAATTCTAACCCTAATCTTATCTGTAACCCTAACACTAACCCTAAACATAACCTGAACCCTAACCCTAAAACTAACCCTAATCATAACCCTAATCCTAACATTAACCCTAACCCTAAACCTAACAAAAATTTTAACCCTAACCCTAACCATATCCCTAACATAAACCTAACCATAACCCTAATGCTAACACTAACCCTAACACTAATCCTAAATCAAATTCTAAACCTGACCCTAAAACTCATCTAACCCTAAGCCCAACCCTAAACTTAATCCATACCCTAACACTATTCTTAACCGTAACCATAACCACAACACTAACCTTAAACCTAACCACAACCCTAACTCTAACACTAAACCATACCAATTTCACAAACCTAACATGATTCATAACCCTTACACTTACCCTGTCCCTAACACTAACATTAATTCTAACATTAACCCTAATTCTAGCCATTACACTAACCCTAACTCTAACTCTAAGATGAACCATAACTTTAAGCCTCACTCTAATCCTAACCATAGCCCTAACCCTAACCCTAACCCTAAACATAACACTAACCCTAACCCTAACATTAACCCTAACCCTGACACTAAACCTAACCATAACGTTAACACTAACTTAACACAAACCCTAACACTAACACTAATCCTAACAGTAACACTAAACCTAACCCTAACCTTAATTCAAATCCTAACCTGAAGCTAATCCTATACCTAACCCTAAACCTAAACCTAACACTAAACCTAACCCTAAACCTTACCCTAAACCTAAACCTGACCCTGACCCGAACACTAACCCTAACCCTAAGCATAAACATATCACTAACCCTAACCATTCCACTAAGCCCAACCCTAGCCTAAACCCTAACCCTAAGCCTAAAAACAATCCTAACCGTAACACTAACCCTAATCCTACTCCTAACCCTAACACAAACAGTAACATTAACTCTAACTCTAACCCTAACACTAACCTTAAACCAAACACTAGGAGTAACTCTAATACTAACCCTAACACTAACACTAACCCTAAACCTAACCCCAAACCTAATACTAATCCTAACCCAGCTCTAACCCTATCATAATCCTATCCGTAACTCTATCCCGAATCCTAATACTAACCGTAATCATAACCCTAACCATAAAACTAACATTATCTCTAACACAAAACCTAACCCTAACCCAAACCCTAACACTAACCTTAATCCTACTCCTAAACCTAACAACCACCGTAACCCAAACCATAAACCTAACTTTTACCTTAACACTAATGCTTACCTAACCAAACCCAAATCCTAACAGTAACACTAACCCTAACACAAATGCTAACTGTAACCCTAATACGAACCCTAAACCTAATCATACAACTAAACCTAACCCTCAGCCAAACCATAACACCAACCCTATCACTAATCCTAAAACTAGCCCTAACAGAAACCCTAAACCCTATGTCTAACCCTGACCCTAAACCTAACCCTAACTTCAAACCTAACCCTAACCCTAACTTTAAACCTAACCCTAACCCTAAACCTAATCCTGTCCCTAACATTAACCCTAACCCTAACCATAAACCTAACCCTCATCATAACCATATCCCTAAATCTAACACTAAACTTAACCCTAACGCTAACACTAAACGTAAACCTTTTTATAACCCTAAACCAAACACTAACGCTAAATTTTCTCTAATCCTAACCATAACCATAACCAAAACCCTAAACCTAAACCTAACACTAACCCTAAGCCTAAACCTAAGCCTAACCCTAACTCTAACCATAACCCTAACCTAACACTAACCCTAACACTAACCCTAACACTAAACATAAACCTAACCCTAACCCTAAAAATAACAATAACTCTAACACTAACCCTAAACCTAACCTATGCTAAACCTATCACAAACCCTATCCCTAATAATAAACGTAAATGTAAACCTATATGTAACCCTATCAGTAACCCTAACACAAACCCTAATCCTAACCCTAACACTAACTCTAACCATAATACTAACACTAACCCTAACCCTAACTTTACACTAACAATAATTCTAACCATTACCCTAAACCTAACCATAAACCTTAACCTAACCCTAACCCTAACCCTAACACTAACTTTAATCCTAACCCTAAAACTAACCCTAACACTAATCCTATTTTTAACACAAACCCAACCCTAACCGTAACCCGAACCTTAAACTAATCCTAACACTAACCCTAACCCCAAACCTAACACTAACCCTAACACTAACCATAAACCTAACCATAACCCTAACCTAACCCTAAGCCTAAACCTAACCCTAACACTAATTGTAATCATAACACTAACCCTAACCATAACACTAACCCTAAACCTAACAGTAACCTTAACCCTAACCCTAACCCTAACACTCACCCTAACCCTATCCCTAACAGTAACAGTAACTCTAATCATAACCCTCACCCTAACCCTAAACCTTACCTTAATCCTTACCCTAACATTAACACTAACCCTAACACTAGATCAACACTAACCCTAATCCTAAAACCTACCCTTACTCTAACTATAACCCTAACCCTAAACCTAACAAAAAAGTAACTCTAACCCTAAAACTAACCCTAACCATAACCCTAACCCTAACACTAAAACTTACACTTACCCTAACCCTAACTCTAACACAAACTCTAACGCTAACCCTAACAATAACCCTATACCTTACCCTAAACCTAAACCTAATGCTAAATGTAATCCTAAACCTAACTTTAATACTACCGCTACCCCTAACCCTAATCCTAACCTGAAACCTAACACTAACCATTATCCTAACCCAAATCTAACCATAATCCTAACTATAACACTAATCCTAAACCTTACATTAAAACTAAACCTAAATCTAAACCTGACACTAACCATAATCCTAACCATAAATCTAACCCTAAACTTAATTGTAATGCTAAACCAAACACTAATGCTAAACCTAACTGTAACCCTAACTGTAACCCTAACTGTAACTCTAACACTAACACTAACACTAACCCTAAAGCTAAGCCTAACCCTAACCCTAACATGAACCCTAAGCCAAACCCTAACCCTAACCTAAATCTAACCCAAACCCTATCCTTAACAATAACCCTAAACCCAAACTGAACCCCAACCCTAAGACTAATCCTAACCCTAAGCTAACCCTAACCCTAACTTAACCCTAATCCTAACACTAACACTAAACTTAAACCTAACACTTACCCTAACCCTAACCGTAACAATCACCCTAACCCTAAACCTAACACTAACACTAACTCTAATTATAACCTTAAACCTAAATGTAAACCTTAACCTAACATTGAACCTTACCCTAACACTAACCCTAACAGTAACCCTAATACTAACCGCCAACGTAACCCTAATTCTAACACAAACACTAACTGTAACATAAACCAAAAACTTAACCATAACCCTAACCCTAACCTCACCCTAATTCTAACCCTAAATTTACACTAACCCCACACCTACAGGAAACCTAACCCTAACCCAAAACCTAATGCTAACCGTAACCCTAACCGTAAAGTTTTCTTTAACCCTAACCCAAACACTAACACTAACTCTAAACCTTACCCTAACATAACACTAACCATAACCCTAAAACTAACACTAACCCTAACCCTAAATCTAAACATAGCAGTATTTATAACCCTAACAGTAACCTTAACCCAAAACCTAACCTGAAACCTAAACCTAACCCTAATGCTAATCATAACCATAACTCTAATCCTAACACTAACTCTAACCCTAATACTAACAATACACCAAACCCTTACCCTAACCTAACACTAACCCTAACACTAAACCTAAACAAAACACTAATACTAACCATAACACTAACCCTAAATCTAACCCTAACTCTATAACTAACCCTAAACCTAAACCTAAACCTCACACTAACCCTAACCCTAACCATAACCTTAAGCCTAATCTTCATTCTAAATATAATCTTAACCATAAGACTAATGATAACCTTAACCCTAACTCTAACACAAACCCTAACACTAACCGAACACTAACCCTAACCCTAACCCTAACCATAAAGGCAATGCTAAACCTAACTATAAAACAAACCCTAACCCTAACCTGAACCATAGCCTAAACCTAACCCTATCACATCACTAGCCTTAACCCTAACCCTAACACTAAACCTTACACTAACTATAACACTAACTCTAATACTAACCCTAAATCAAACCATAACCATAATCTTAACTGTAACCCTAAACCTAACCCGACCCAACCTAATACAAATTCTAAAACTAAACCTAACACTAACCCTAACTGTAACCCTAAACCTAAGCATAAGCCTAACACTAACCCTAACCCTAACCCTAACCCTAACCCCAACCTAATTCTAACCCTAAGTTTAACCTTAACCTGAATCCTAACTGTAACCATAACCCTAACTTAACACTAACTGTAACCCTAATACAGAACCTAACACAACTCTAACACTAAAACTAACCCTAACCCTAAACCTCACATTAACCTAACCCTAACACTAACTCTTTTCGTACCCTAACCCTAGCCCTAACCATAACCATAATCTTAACTGTAACCCTAAAACTAACCCGACCCTAACCCTAACACAAATTCTAACACTAAACCTAACACTAACCCTAACCCTAGCCCTAAACCTTACCTTAAACCTAACACTAACCCTAACCCTAACCCTAATACTAACTCTAGCCCTAACCCTTACCCTAGCCTAACACTAACCCCAACCCTAAAACTAATACTATCCCTAACCCTAAACCTAACCAAAACACTAATAGTTACTCTAAAACTAACCCTAATGCAAACCTTAACTCTAACACTAACCATAACCCTAATCCTAACCGGACCACATACCCTAATTCTAAAACTAACCCTAAATACAACAGTAACCATAACCTAACACTAACCCTAACCCTAACCCTAACACTAACCCTAACCCTAAACCGAACCAGAACACTAACACTAACCGTAACACTATCCCTAGTGCAAACCCTAACCCTAACACTAAACCAGACCCTAACCCTAAAACTAAAACTAACACTAAACGAACCCTTACCTTAACCTAACACTAACCATAACACTAAACCTAAACAAAACACTAATACTAACCTTAAGAAAACCATAAATTTAACTGTAACCCTAACACTAACCTTAAAGGAACTCTCACCCTAATCCTAACACAAAACCTAACACTAACCCTAACCCTAAACCTAAACCTAAACTTAAACCAAACACTAACACAAACCCTAACACTAAACGTCAATGAAACCCTAACCCTAACCCTAATCTATCACTAACCCTTACCCTAATCATAACCCTAACCTTAATTCTAAACATAAACATAAACCTAAACCTAACACTAACCCTAAATCTAACCCTAACACGCCCCTAATCCTAAACCTAACCATTCCCATAAGCTAACCATAACCCTAACTATAAAACTAACATAACACTAATCCTTGTCCTAAAACTAACACTATTTTAAACCTAACCCTAACCCTAACCCTAATCTAAGCCTAACACTAACTTTAACACTAACACTAACCATAAACCTAACAATAACCCAAACCTATCTCTAATCCTAATCCAAACAATAATCCTAAACCTAATCCTTTTTGTAACACAAACCCTATCCCAACCCTTACCCTAACACTGATCCTAACACTAACTGTAACCTTATTTCTAACCCAAATTTTAACCTGAACACAAACTCTAATACAAACAAAAAACTTAACCTGATCTAACCCTATCCCTAATCATTATGTAACACCAACACTAAGCCTAACATTAACCCTAACCCCAACCCTAACCCTATCATTAAACCTAACCATAACCCTAACACTAAACCTAACATTAACCCTAACCGTAACCCTAACCCTAACCCTAACTCTAACTTTAACATAATCCTACCATAACCCTAACCATTAGCTTAATACAACCTAATCCTAATAGTAACCCTTAACCTTTCCCTAACCCAAACCATAATCCTAACCCTAACACTAACCCTAACTCTATCTCTAACCTTAACCCTAACCCAAACTCTAAGCCTAACACTAACCCTAATGCTAACCCTTACCCTAAGACTAACATTAACCCTAACTCTAATCCTAACACTAACTCTAACCATAAACCTAACACTAAACTTAACTCTAACTCTAAACCTAATCATAACACTACCCCTACGCCTAACCCTATATCTAAAATTCACCCTATACCTAACCATAACCATAACCATAAACCTAACACTATCCCTAACCCAAACCGTAACCCTAACAGTAACACTAACCCTAACCCTAACCCTAACCTTAACCCTTATAAGAACCCTATCCTAACCCTAAATCTATCCCTAAATCTAACCATAACCATAACCCTAACCCTAATACTAACCGTAAAACTAAACCTAAACCTAACACTAACATTAACACAACCCTAATCCTAACTCTAACATTTATCCTAATCCGAACCTTAACCCTAACACTAACCCTAACCCTATCCCTACAATGATGCCTAACCCTAAAAGGAACCCTAATCCTAACACTAACCCTAACCCTAATCTTAACCCTAACCCTAAGCGTTACCCTAATCTTAACTGTAACCCTAAGCCTAACAATAACCCTAACCCTAACACAAATCCTAACATTAAACCTAATACTAACCCTAACACTAACCCTATCCCTAAACCTAACCCTGTCTCTAACCCTAACCTTAACCCTAACACTAACCCTAATCCTAACACCCTAATCCTAACACTCAACAAATGCTAACCCTAAACCTAACAATAACTATAACCCTAAAATTAACACTAATCCTAAACCTAACTATAACTCTAACCCAAACACTAATGCTATTTCTAACCATAACCCTAACCCTAACAATAACTCAAACTGCAACCGTAACTCTAAACCTAATCCTAATAATAACCCTAACCTTAACCCTAACCCTATCCCTAACCCTATCCTTAACCCTATCCCTAATCCTAACCCTACCTCTAATCCTATCCATTAACCTAAGCCAAACACTCATCTTAATGCTAACCTAGTCCTAACACTAATCCTTAGCCTATCCCAAACTCTTTTACTATTTTACTTTTACTATTAGGACTCTTTTACTAGTCCTAACCCTTGGCCTCATCCTTGTTCTATCCTTATCCCAAAAACTGACCCTTATTCTGATCCTAACACTAACCCAGGATCTATTCCTGACACTAACCCTAAACCAGACCCTAACTCTTCCCCTACCAGTAAACCTGTACCTAAACCTAAAGTAACACAAGCACTAGACAAAATCTAATCCTAAATAGAGTCATAAATCTAGCTCTAACCCTAAAAAAAACAAACTAGCCCTAACAATAACCCTTAACCTTGCACAAAAATTAACCCTATGCCTAGACCCAATGCTATTTTTAATTCTGGCCCTAAACCTAACCCAAACACTGATGCTTATTCTAGCACAAACCCTAGCTCTAAACCTTATCCTAACGCAAAATCTAACCCTAACACTAGACTTATCCATAACACTGACCCTAAAACTAGCCATAACCATAACCCATAACCCTAATGCTAGCCATAAACATCACTCAAACCTAGCCCTTATCCTAGCCCTAAACTTAGCCCTAATTGTAACTCTAACTGTAACACTAGAACTAACCCTAACCCTAACCATTGACCTAGTCCTAAACCTAGCTCAAACTCTAACCCTTTTACTAATCATAACATTAACCCTAACCCTAGCTGTGACTCTAACCCTAAAACTCGCCCTAGACCTAACCCTAGCTCAAACCTTAATACTCACCTTAAATTGAACTCTGACAGTAACCCTAGGCCTAACCCTAACCCTAGCCATAAACTTAACCTTAACCCTAGCCCTAAACTTAGCTCTAACTCTATCCATTTTCCTAAAGAAAAGCCTAAACCAAATGTTGACCCTAGGCCTAATGCTAACCCTATTGCTAACAATAACCATATCCATTACTCTAAATCTAATCAGAATCCTAAACCTAACCCTATCCATTACCCGAATCATAAACCAAACTCTAATGCAAATACAAGCCTTAACCCTAAACCTTAACCTAAACCAAACCATACCTGGACCCTGACCATAATAAAATACCTAGCTCAAAACCTGACCCTTACTCTAAACCTAACCCTTACACTAGACCTAGCCATAACCTAACCATAAAACTACCACTTACTTTGAACCTAGACCTGACATTAGGCCTAGCCATAATCTTAGCCCTAGCCCTAACACATACCCTCATCCTGGCACTAAACCTAGCCTTAATCCTAACCCAAATCCTAACGCTAGCCCTTAATCAAATTCTAACCCAAACCCTAGCTCTAAACCTAGCTATAACCCCTTCCCCTAAATCTAACCCTCACCCTAACACTAACACTAACCATAACCCTAGCCCTAACCCTAGGCCTAATTCTACCATAACCCTAGTGCTAATCCTAGCCCTAATATCCCTAACACTAAACCTACCCCTAACTCTAGCCCAAAGAATAACTCTAATTGCACCCTAGTCCTATTTCTAGTTCTAACCTTATCCGTTACTGTAACCCTAACACTAGCCCTAAACTTACCCTAGTGCAGGCCCTAGCCCTAAACCTAGATCTAACCATAACAAGAAATCTAAGCCTAAACCTCATCCTACCACTAGACTTAACACTATCACTAATCCTAAAACTAGCCTTAACCCTAGCCCTTGCTCTAAAGGAAAACTGAGCCATATCCCTAACCTAACCCTAGCCTAATGATAAAGCTAGATCTGACATTAGTCCTATCCCTAATTCTTACTCCAACCCTAACACAAAACCTAACCCTACACCTAGCTTTAACCCTAGCCCTGATTCGAGTCCTATCCCTAATCCTTATCAGTAACACTGATCCTGACTCTGACCCTAACACTAACCCTATCTCTAATCATCTCCCTAAACCTAAACCTAATCTAAAGACTAGACATTGACCTAGACCTAATGCTATCTCTAATCATAACCCTAGTTCTTACATTAGTCATAGTCCTACACTAGCCCTAACCTAACCCAAAACCTAGCCCTAATCCAAGCCCTAACCCTAGTTTCAATTGTAGCCCTAACCTGATCCCTAGCCCTAACACTTAATCTAAACCTAACCCTAAACCTAAACCTTGTCCAAACCCGAAACCTAACTGAACCATAGCCCTATTCCTAACCATAACACTAGCTCTCAACCTAGATATAATTTCATCTATTATCCTAACCATAACCCTAAGCAAATTCTAACCCTAGGCCTAACCCTAACCAAAGCCCTAACCTAACCATAACCGTAGTCCTAACGGTAGCTCTAATCCTATCTATTACCTGAACCATATCTTTAACCAAATTCTATCCCTAGGCCTAACTCTAACCCTATGCCTTACCCTAACCCTGTCCATTATACTAAACCTAACCTGAACCTGAAACATAACCATATCCATTACCCTAAACCTAATGCTAATTGTATCCCTAACCCTAAACCTTAACTTAACCCATACCCTCTTCCTGACTCTGACCCTAATAATAACCCTAGATGTAAACCTGACCCTAACTCTCAACATAACCCTTACAATATACCTGGTCATCAACCTAAACCTAATATTATCCATAACCATAAGCCTAGAACTGACATTAGCCATAGACCTATTCCTAGCGCTAAACCTAGCACAAACCCTACTCCTAATCCTAGCCCTAAGACTAGCATTAATCCTAATTCTAACCTTAACCAGAGCCCTAACCCTAATTTTATTCCATGCCCTGGACCAAAATGTAGCTGTAATATCATACCTTACACTAACCCTAATGCTAATGCTAACACTAGCCCTAACTCTAGGCCAAAATTTATCACTAAACTTAGGGCTAATCCTAACCCTATATTAACCCTAATCCTAAACCTAATCCTATCCCTAGCCCTATGACTAACTGTAACTCTCACTCTAGCCATATTCCTAGTTCAAAACATATCCCTTAGCATAACCCAAAGCCTAGCCCTATCCCTAGCACCAACCCTAACTCTAACCATCATTCAATCCCTAAACCTGATTGTAAACGCTAACCTTAAGCCCAAACTTCACCATAACACTAGCCCTAAACCTAATGCTAATTGGAAAACTAGCTCTAACCCTACCCTAGCCTTAAAACAAAACCCAGCCATAATCCTAACCCTAACCCTTAACCTAAACCAAACACTAACTTTATACCTATCCCTAAACTTAGCCCTAATTTGAGTACTAACCCTAACCATAGAAATAACCTTGACCCTGACTGGGACCCTAACAGTACCCATAGCTCTAAACATTGCCCTAATGCTAACCCTAGAACTATCCCTAATCAGAAAACTAGTTCTGTCATCAGCCGTAGCCCTAATGCTAACACGAATCCTAGCCTAATCCTAGCCCTTACTCTAACCCTAACCCTAACCCTACCTCTAACCCTATCCCTTACCCTAAGCCAAACACTCTCCCTAATGCTACCCTAGTCCTAATCTTAATCCTTAGCCTACCCCAAACCTTAACTCTATTACTAGTCCTAAACCTAGCCCTCATTCTAGCTTTAACCCTAATCCTAACCCAAACCTGACCCTTATTCTGATCCTAACACTAATCCTAGATCTAAACCTGACCCTAACCTTAACCGAACCCTAACACTACCCTTTACAGGTAAACCTATACTTACACCTAACAGTAACACTAGTACTAGATGAAACCTACTCCTAAATAGTCATAAATCTAGCCTTAGCCCTAAAATGAAACTATCACTAGCCATAACAATAACCCTTAACCTAACATAAAGACTAAACCTATCATTAGACCAAATGCTAGTCCTGAATGTTTCCTTAACCATAAAACTAATCCGAACCCAACAATGACCCTTAACCTAATAGAAACCCTAACTCTAAACCTTATCCTAAACCAAAACCTAACCCTAACATAGACCTATCCATAACCCTGAGCCTAACACTAGCCATAACCATATCCCTAGCTCTTACATTACCCCTAGCCCTAACATTAGCCCTAAATATCACACAAAACCTAGCCCATAGCCTAGCCTTAAACCTAGACCTAATCATAACCCTAACCTAACCTTAGACTTAACCCTAATGCTAATCCTCGCCCTAGCCTTAACCCTAGCTCAAACTTTCATCCTTAGCCTAAAGATAACCCTAACCCTAAACCAAACACTAGCCATGACTCAAATCCTAACCTTTGCCCTAGCCCTAACCCTAGTTCAAATGCCTACACTTACCCTAAACCTAAACCTAATATTAACCCTAGGCCTAACCCTAAACCTAACCCTAAACCTAACCTTAACCCTAGCCCTAATCTTAGCTCTAACCCTATCCATTACCCTAAATATAAGCCTAACCCAAGTGCTATCCCTATGCCTAATGATAACCCTATCGTTAACAATAACTCTAAACCTAACAAGAACCATAAACATAATTCTATCCATTACCCTATCCGTAACCTTAACCCTAATGATAATTCAATCCTTATCCCTAAAACTTAGCCTAAACCAAATCCTACCCAGACTCTGACCCTAATAATACACCTATCTTTAAGCCTGACCCTTACCTAAACCTAACCCTTACACTAGACCTAGCCATAAACTAACCCTAAAACTAACAATAACCATAAATCTAGAACTGACATTAGCCCTATCCCTAATCCTAGCCTTACACCTAACAGAAACCCTCATCCTAGCACTAAACATATCCTTCATCCTAACCCTAGCTCTAATTCTAATTTTAACCCTTGTCCTAGCCCTAAACCTAGCTTTAACCCCATTCCTTCCCTAACCCTAACCCTAACCCTAGGCCTAACCATAACACTAACCCTAGCCCTAAATCTAGCCCTAATTTAGCCCTAACCCTAACCCTAAACCTAACCCTAAACCTAACCCTAACCCTAGCCCTAAGACTAACTCTACATTTCTCCCTAGCCCAATTTCTAGTTCTAACTCTATCTGTTAATAACCATAACACTGGCTCTAACGTTAGCCCTAAACCTAGCCACAGCCCTAAACCTAGATCTAACCATAACAGTAAACCTAAGCCTAAAACTCACCATAACACTAGCGTCAACAATATTGCTAAGCATTAAAGTAGCCTTGGCTGTAAAACAAAACTGTAACAAAGCACTAACGCTAACCCTAACGAAACCACAATCCTAGACTTGACATTAGACCTATCCCTAAATCTTTCTCTAAACCTTACACAAACCCTAATCCTACACCTAGCCTTAACCCTAGCCCTAATTTGAGTCTATCCCTAACTCTGATCAGTAACACTGATCTTGACTCTGATGGTAACATGAACCCTATCTCGAATCATCACCCTAAACCTAAACCTAATCTACACACTAGATTTAGACATAATACTAAACTTAACACTAGTCCTAATCATAATCCTAGTTCTAACATAAGCCCTAGTCTTAAATAGCCCTAACCTAACTCAAAATGTAGACCTAATCAGAGCCCTAACCCTAGCTTTAACCATAGCCCTAAACCTAACCCTAGCCCTAACACTTAACCTAAACCTAACCATAACCCTAAACCTTGTCTTAACTGAAATCTAACCCAAATCATAGCCCTAATCCTAACCATTATCCTATCCCTATCCCTAGCACTAATCTTATCCATTAACCTAACCATAAGCCTAACCAAATTCTAACCCTAGGCCTAACCATAACCAAAACACTAACCTAACCATAACCCTAATCCTAACTGTACCTCTAATCCAATCTATTACCCTAAACATAACCCTAACCAAATTCTATCCCTAGGCCTAAACCTAACCCTATCCCTAACCCTAAACCTGTCCATTATTCTAATTCTAACTTTAACACTAAACTTACCCATATCCATTACCCTAACCCTAACACTAACCCTAATGCTAATTTGAGCCCTAACCTTAATCCTTAATCTAACCCATACCCCAACCCTGACTTTGACCCTAATAATACCCATAGCTGTAAACCTGAACCTAACCTGCAACCTAACACTTACAATAGACCTGGCCATAATCCTTAGCCTAAAACTATCCCCAACCATAACCCTAGACCTGACATGACATTAGACCTATCCCTAATCCTAGCCCTAACCCTAACACAAATCCTAGCCATAATCCTATCCCTAAGCTTAGCCTTAATCCTAACCATAACATTAACCAAAGCCCTAACCTTAATTTTATGCTTTGCCCTAGCCCTAAATGTAGCTGTAACATCATACCTTACCCTAACCCTAATGCTAACCCTAACCCTGTCCCTAAACCTAGGCCTAAACCCACCACTAACCATAGCTCTAATCCAGCCCTAATTTAGCCGTAACCCTAAACCTAACACTATCCCTAGCCCTAAGACTTACTCTAACTCTCGCCCTAGCCCTATCCCTAGTTCTAAACCTATCCATTACCATAACCCAAACCCTATCCCTATCCCTAGACCAATCCTAGCCTTAAGTTTCACTCTAGCCCTAAACCTGGATCAAACCCTAACATTTAGCCTAAAGCTCACTCTAACACTAGCCCTAACCCAAATGCTAAATGGAAAACTAGCCCTAACACTGCCCTAGGCCTAAAACAAAATAGAGCCATAACCCTAACCCTAACTCTTAACCTAAACCAAACCCTAATACTACACATAGGCCTAAATGTAGTTCTAATTTGAGTCCTAACTCTAACCCTAGAAGGAACCCTGACCCTTACTCGGACCGAAAAGTAACCCTAGCTCTAAACATTGCCCTAAAGCTAACCCTAGAACTAGCCCTAATCGGAATTATAGTTCTTTCATTAGCTGTACCCTAATGCTAACACAAATACTAGCCCTATTTCGAGCTCTAAACCTAGGTTTATCCCTAACCTTAACCCTAACCCTAACCCTAACTGTAACCCTAACTCTACCTCTAACCATACACCTTACCCTAAGCCAAACCCTCACCCTAATGCTACCCTAGTCCTAACCATAATCCTTAGCCTACCTCAAACCCTAACTCTATTACTAGTCCTAACCCTAGCCCTCATTCTATCTCTAACCCTAACTCTAACCCTGACCCTTATTCTGACCCTAACACTAACCCTAGGTCTAAACCTGACACCCTGAAGCGAACCCTAATCCTACTCCTACCGGTAAACCTATACCTAAACCTTACAGTAACATTAGCACTAGACCAAACATAATCCCAAATAGAGTCACAAATCTAGCCTTATCCCTAAACAAAATCCTAGCACTAGCCCTAATAATAACCATTAACCTAATATAAGACTAATTCTATCCATTTACCCAACGCTGGTCTTAACTCTGGCCCTCACCCTAAACCTAACCCTAACCCGACAATGAGAGTTACCCTAAAACAAACCCTAGCTCTAAATCTTATCCTAAACCAAAACCTAACTAGAACACTACACTCATCCATAACCCTAACCCTAAAACTAGCCATAACCATATCCCTAGCTCTTACATTACCCATAGCCCTAATGATACCAATAAACCTCACACAAAATATTGCCCTTATCCTAACCCTAAACCTAGCCCTTATTATAACCCTAACCATAAGCCTAGACCTAACCCTAACCCTTGCCCTAACTCTAATTCCAGCTCAAACTCTAACCTTAATCTAAACATAACCCTAACCCTAACCCTAACATTAGCCCTCACTCTAACCCTAACCCTCATGCTAGCCCTAATCCTAGCTCAAATGCTAACCCTTACCCAAAAACTAACCCTGACACAAACCCTAGGCGAAACCCTAAACCTAGTCCTAATTCTTACCTTAACCCTAGCCCTAACCTTAGCTGTAACCCTATCCTAACCTTATCCTAAAGATAAGCCTAACCCAAATGCTAACTCTATGCCTAATGCTAACACTATTGCTAACACTAACCATATTTATTACACTAAACCTAACCTGAACCCTAAACCTAACCCTATCAATTACCCTAACCCGAACCCTAACCCTATCCCTAATGCTAATTCAAGCCTTAACCTTGAATCTTAACCTAAACCTAACCCTACTCGAACCCTGACTGTAATAATACACCTAGCTTTAAACCTGACCCTTAACCTAAACCTAAACTTTACACTAGACCTAGTCATAACCTAACCCTAAAATTAACCATAACCATAAACCCAGACCTGACATTAGCCCCAGTCCTAATCTTAGCCCTAACCCTGACACAAATACTAGTCTTCATCTTAGGCCTATACCTAGCCTTAACCATAACTCAAACCCTAGCTCTAGCCCTATCTCTAATCTTAACACTCACCCTAGAGCTGAATTAGGTATGACCTCATCCTTTCCCCTAAACCTATTACTAACCCTAACCCTAACACTAACTATATCTCTAGCCCTAACCATATGCCTAACCCTAACATTAACCATAGCACTAATTCTAGCTCTAATTTAGTCCTTACCCTAACTCTACCCCTAACCTTGGCCTAAGACTAACTCTAACTCTCCCCAGCCCTATTTCTAACCCTATTTGTAGTTTTAACCATATCCATTACAATAAACCTAACACAAGCCCTAAGCTTAGCCTTAACTCTAGCCCTAGACCTTACCCTAGATCTAACCATAACACTACATTTGACCCTAACCCTAAGCCTAATCCTCAACCTACCACTATACCTAAAACTATTGCTAATCCTAAAACTAGCCATAACCCTAGCCTTATCCCTTAAGCAAAACTGAGCCAATGTCCTAACCCTAAATGTTAACCTAAACCAAACCGTAACCCTAAACATAGACATAACCTTCTACCTCTTTTTCATGTCCTAGTCTTAAATTAATCCTGACCCTGACTTATATGCTAACACTAACCTTAGTTCTAAATATCACACTAACCCTAAAGATAACACTAACACTAGATCTAGACCAAATACTAACTCTAATCATAACCTTAGATGTTATATTAGCCATAGCCCTAACCAGAGCCATAAACCTAACAAAATAGTAGTCCTAATCTGAGACTTAACCCTAGAACAAAGCCTAAACCTAAACCAAACTTAGTCCTAAGCATAATCCTAAACCTAGCCCTAAACCTAGCTCTAACTCTATCACTTACCCTAAGCCAAACCCTATCCATAATGCTATCCTTAGTCCTAATCTTAATCCATAGCCCAATCCAAACCCTAACCCTATTACTAGTCCTAACTCTAGCCCTCATTCTAGCTCTAACCCTTACTCAAATCCTTACCTTAACACAAACTCTCAATCTAAATCTGACCCTAACCCTAAACCAAAACCTAAAACTAGCCCTACCAGTAAGCTTATACCCAACCCTAACCCTAACATTAGCCCTAGACCTAAACCTAATCTTAAACATAGACATAACTCTAGACCTAGACCTAAAAAACCCAGAGCCCTAGCCCTAACATAATCCTTAACCTAAAGCAAACACTAACCCTATCCTTAGACCTAACTCTAGTCCTAATTCTGGCTTTCACTGTAAACCTAACTCTAACCTGAACACTGACCCTAACACTAACACTAAACCTAACCCAAAACCTAAACATAACACTAGACATAGACGTAACTCTAACCCTAAAACTAGCTCTAATCAGAAACATATATCTTACATTACACATAGCCGTAACCCTGGGCCTAAACCTAACACAAAACCTAGCCATAATCTGAGGCCTAAACCTACCCTAAGCATAACCATAACCCTAAATGTAGCCCTAACCCTAACCCTAGCGTTACACATAACCCTAGCTCAAAGCCTAACCCTTAGCCTAAACATAACCCTAGACCTATTCCTAAACCTAAAACTAACCTCAGCCAAAATCCTAACCTTAACCCTAATACTAACCCTAGCTCTAACCTATCATTACCCTAACCCTAACTCTAACCCTAATAATAACCCTAGACCTAAACCTAACCCTATCCCTAACCCTAATCATAAACCTAAACCTCGACCTAACCCTAAACCTAACACTTGCCATAAACTTAACCATAACCCTTACCATAAACCAAAACTAAACCTATCTCTAAATCTAAATTTAACCATAACCTAAACTTAACCCTAAACCTAATCTTATATCTAATCCAATACATTATTTTAAAACGAACCCTAACCCTAATGATAACCCTAGCCCTAAACCTAACCCTAACCCTAACCATAACCAGAACCCTAACCCAGACCTAACACTAAACATAATACTCCTCCTAGCCCTAACTATAGCTTAATCCCTCACCATTACTCTAACCCTAAAACTAGCCCTAGCCCTAACCATAATGCTAACTGTAGCCATAACCCTAACACTAAACCTAGCCCTAATCCTAGGCCTAATTTAGCCCTATTCCTAACCCTAACCCTAGCATTAAGACTAACTGTAATTCTCACACAAGACCTATCCCTACTTCTAATTCTAAACCTTACCATAACCCTAACCCAAGCTCTAACCATAGTCATAACCCTTGCACTATCCTTAGCCCTAGTACTAACTCTAGATTGAAACCTATCTCTAAAACTAAACCTAACCTGATGCCTCAGCCTAACCCTTAAACTATCTCTAAACCTAATGCTAATCCTAAAATTAGCCCTAACCCTAGCCATAAAACAATACTGAGTCATACCCCTAACACTAACCCTTACCCTAGACCAAACCCTAACCCTACACTAGCCCTAAACCTAGGCCTAATTTGAAACCTAACTCTAACCCTAAACATAACCATGATGCTGACTCATATCCAAACGCTAAGCCTAGCTCTAAACATCACCCTAAACTTAAACCTAACCCTAACACTAGACCTAGCCCTAAACCTAACCCTAAAACTAACCCTAATCGTAACCCTAGTTCTTACAATAGCCATAACTATAACACTAGCAATAACCCTAATACAAAACTAGCCCTAATCCAAGCCATAACACGAGCTTTAACCCTAAACATAACCTTTACCATCTTGCTCTAACCTATCTTACCCTAAGCCAAACCTTCACCCTAATGCTAACCTTATTCTTAGCACTAATACTTAGCCTAAAAAAAAACCTAAGTCACTAGTCCTAACCCTAGCCTTCATACTAGATCTAACCATAACCCAAACCCTAACCCAATCCCTGACCAGTATTCTGACCCTAACACTAATCTTAGGTCTAAATATAAACCTAATCCTAAACTGAAACCTAACACTAGCCCTACTGATAAACTTATACATAAACTTAACCCTAATACTAGACCTAGACATAAACCTAATCCTAAATCTAGCCATAACTATAGCTCTAGACCTAAAGACCAACTAGACCTAGCCTTAACAATAGCCCTTATCCTAACCCAAACTCTAACACTACCTCTAGACCTAACCCTAGTCCTAATTCTGGCTTTAACCCTAACCATTACTATACCCGAACACTGTTCCTGACACTAACACTAACCCTAGATCTAAACTTCACCCTAACCCTGAAACTAACTCTAAAACTACACCTAGCCCTAACGTTAACCATAAAACTAGTCATAATTATTACACTAGTTCTTACATTAGCCAAATCCCTAACCTGTTGCAAAACCTAGCCCTAAATCAAGCCCTACCCTAGGTTTAAGCTGAAAGCTAACCCTAACAATAACCCTAGCCCTAACTATAACCCTAAGCCTAACCCAAGACCTAATCCTAACCATAAACCTAGCCCTAACCCTAGCTCTAACCCTATCCAATACCCTAAGATAACTACAATCCTTATGGTAACCCTAGGTGGAACCCTAATCCTAACAATTTAGCCTTAACCCTATCCATTAACCTACACCTAACCTGAACCCTAAACCTAACTGTGACATTACCCAATCCCTAAACATAAGACTAATTTGAGCCCTAAACCTAAACCTTAACCTAACCCAAACCCTAACCTTGACACTAAATCTAATAATACCCATAGCTCTAAACCTGACCCTAACAAGAAACTTAAAATTTGCTATAGACCTAGCCATAAACCTAACCCTAAAACTATCCCTAACCATACCCTAGACCTGACATTAGCCGTAGCTCTAATCCGAGCCCTAACCCTAATACAAAACTTATCCCACATCCTAGCCATGAACCTTGTTTTAATCATATCCATAACCATAACGTTAGCCCTAAACTTAACCCTAAATCTCACCCTAGACCTAAAAGTAGCTATATTCCCATCCTTTACCCTAAACCTAACCATATCTCTAAACATAACACTCTCCCTACCCTAATCCTAGCCCTAATTTAGCCCTCTCCCTAACTCTAACCCTAACCCTAGCTCTAAGACTAACTCTAACTCTCACACTAGCCCTATACCTAGTTCTAACCCTATCCCTTACCATCACCATACACCTAGCCCTAAACGTAGCCCTACCCTAGCCATATACTTAGCCCTATCTCAAAACCTAGATCTAAATCTAACTTTAAATTAACCCTAAATCTAAGACTAAATCTAACCGTAACTCTACTTTTATCCCTAAACCTTAACCAAAGCCTAAATCTAACACTTACACTAGCCCTAACCCTAAGTCTAATCTTAAAATTATCCCTAACCCTACCCCTAGCCCTAAAACAAAACCGAGTCATAGCACTAACCTTAACCTTTATCCTAAACCAAAGCCTAACCCTACACCTAGCCCTAATCCTATCCCTAATTATAGTGTAACCCTAAACCCAAAAACTAACCCTGACCCTGACTCTGACCCTAACACTAAACCTGGCTCTAAAAATAATCATCACTTTAAGCCTGACCATGACACTAGACCTATACCTAACTCTAATTCTATAACTAGCTGTAATCATAAATCTGCTTCATACATTAGTGGTAGCCTTAACCCTGGCCCTAAACTAACCCAAAACCTAGCCTTAATCCGAGTCCTAAACCTAGCTTTAACCCTAAACTTAAACCTAAACCTAACCCAAACACTAGCTTTAATCCTATACATAACCCTAGCCCTAACCTTAGGGCTAACCCTATCTATTACCCTAATGATAATCCTAACCCTTCTCATAACCCTAGGCCTAACCTTTACCCTATACATTACACTAAACCAAACCTAGACCCTAAACCGAACCCTGTCATTACCCTAACCCTAAATCTAACACTAATTTGAGCCCTGCACCTAAACACTAACTTAACCCAATCCCTAATCCTGACCCTGATTCTAAAAATAACCCTAGATCTAAACATGACCCTAACCAAAAACCTAACCCTTACACTGGACCAAGCCATAAACCTAACACTAAATCTATCCCTAACTGTATCCCTAGACCTGATATTAGCCATAGCCCTAATACTATCCCTAACCCTAAAACAAATGCTAGTCCTCATGGTAGCCCTAAACATAGCCTTAATCATAACCCTAAAACGAACCCTAGTTCTAACCCTAATACTAACCTTTGCCCTTGCCCTAATCCTAGCTATAATTACATCCTTAGGCTAAACTAAACCATAACTCTAACCCTATTTGTAACCCTTAACTTATTCTTAGCCCTAGCATTAACCCTAGATTGAAACCTAACTCTAAATCTAACCCTAACTCGATGCCTAAGCCTAATCCTAAAACTAGCCCTAACCCTAGCCCTAACATAACCCTAGCCATAATTTAGCCCTATCCCTAAACCTAACCCTAACCCTAGCCCTAAGACTAACTATGACTCTCACATTAGCCCTATCACTCATTCTAACCCTGTCCCTTACCATAAACCTAACCCTAGCTCTAACTCTAGTACTAACCCTTGCCCTATTCTTATCCCTAACATTAACCTTAGGCAAAATGTAACTCTAAATCTAGCCCTAACCCGAAGCCTAAGCCTACCCATAACACTACCCCAAACCATAACACTAATCCTAAAAGGAGCCCTAACAATAGCTTTAGCCATAAAACAACTGAGCCATAGCTCTAGCCCTAACCATTAACCTAAGCCAAACCCTAACCTTACACCTAGACCTAATCCTAGCCTTAATTTGAGCTGAAAGCCAAACCCTAAAACTAACTCTGAACCTGACACTGACCCTAACACTTCTAGCTCTAAACATCACTCTAACCCTAAACCTATCCCTAACATTAAACCTAGCACTTAAACTCTAAAACTAGCCCTAATTGTAAACCTAGTATTACATTAGCTGTAATCCTAAGCCTAGCGCTAACATAACCCAAAACCTAGCCCTAATGTGAGCCCT